>NW_009634031.1:114541-132522 GCF_000690535.1 Cariama cristata
TGTAATGTGTGGGAAATGCATTTCTGAAGGAAAAATGATGACAGCGGAAAGAGCCTCTGATCAGAATCAGTGCCCCGATGCGCACTGATTTGCCCCACTGAGCAAGCACATAGCACGTTGCAGTCTTTTGGGGGATGTCTATAATCTAAACAATAGGAAAGATGAAGGTGGGTGTGAGAGAAAAAGGGCACAGAGAGATGACACGAGGCTGAACTTCACAGAACCAGTCTGCCTGAAAATGTTTCAGTGAAAAGTACCCCAGTCCAAAACAAGTTTATATGTTGAGCCTGACTTCATCAGGATACACCCAGGCCTTTGTAACCAACGCCACATGGCTCACAGTAGTGCCAAAGGGGCACATCGCACGTTGCAAAGAGAATCCTTGCAACTACTGAACACTCGATCCCAGCAATTGTCTGTAGGATTGAACCTCATATTTAAAAAAAACCCCTAAAAACAATTAAAAAAAAAAAGAATGCTGCATATGCTAAGCCCACAGAGAAGGTACCTTGATTCTGAATGTAAAACTGCATTTGGTACAAGACCTCGTCTTCCAGTGCCGCCCTCCCACCAAGCAACGCCTGCCGTGTAAACCGCACGTGTGGGCACTAATGTCTCTCATAACCAGGCTGACAATACTGGCACACACTTAGGGCAGCGCCCAGTGTATCATCCTACAATTCTCCGCAGCAATGACTATTATCAATCTGCTGTGATGTATGGAGGGAGGTTTATGACTTATTTTTCTTTGGGAAGGATTTATAGATCTGTTAGTGACTGGACAGACTTAATGCTATACTTTGGGAAAGGAAATGAAAGAGGAAGGAAAAGGGGTAATAAAGCAGACTGGAGCTATTCTGACTTAGGATAAATTCCCTCGGTCAGCTTTGGGGTTTTTATGAGTCAAAATATTCTGTTTCTTTACTGACTCCAGGGCCAGCAAAGATTTTGGTCAGTTTTGAATGTTAAAATATAAATATTGCTACTAAAAGGCTGGGAAAACTAGTTCAGATTGTACATCTTAAACCTCCTGAATATGAGAAAATCCGAAAGTCCTGCAAATTGTGCTGCTGTCAGAGTTCAGGCCTTCCTCCAGGCTGCTGTCCTTCACAGCCTCTTCTATGCCATATGCAGCACATTTTCGTCTCCCTTCATGAGAATGAGATGCTTGTTGTGAACATGCTGCTTTAAGCAGACAGCATTCTCAACACATGTTGGAAGGAGACTGAAAAATCAGTATTTCCCCTGTAGACATCCTTCTCCCTCTGTCCTTGATAAGAGACATAAGCTTTCCTTATTTTTTAAGGCAGGTTTTGCAGCCCTGAAGCCCCATCCTCCAGCTCAGGGACTTCTCATCTCAGGTGAGGCCACTCCACAGAGGCAGTTCAGCTTCTTCCTTCTTTGGAGGAAGCTTCTTCCAGCAAACGACAGGGATGGGAGCAGCCTGAACATGGGTCTCCTGTTCCTCAGCAAGTCCTGTGCGCCTGAAGACACTTCAGCACTACTGACTGCATTACGAGTTTCTGAGTCAGCAAAGGAAAACAGGAGGAAAAGGCACTTTGCCAAAGTGGTGGTATCTGAAACCAAGGTGCCTTAGGAGACTCGAAAAGCACGCTTTTCAGACCTATCGTCACAGCTGCTGCTTGCCAGCGGGGAGCATGGCAACGTTTAACCTTCCACCAAAACCTGACCTGCGTTTCCTTGCACCGTGTCCCTTCCCTGCCACTGCCCAACCCAGATTCCAACTGGATCCTGCGCAGGACCTTGAGGACAGGAGGAGAAATCCTGTTCCCTTTCTCCTCTTCTCTAGCTCCACACTTGCATTTCGCCACTCAAAGTAGGCATCCCATGCGCCCACGTGTTTTGGACAGATCTTTTCATTTATTATCCAGCAGCAAAGCTGTGGAAGTGGAACCAAATCAGAGAGAAGGGATGAAGTCATGGCTTTATAGCGCTGAAATCTTCATTAACTTTAAACATCTTGAGCAATTTTGAATAAACAGTGCTGCACAACATCAACCTCTGAGAAATAATACACTTTTTCTTGCTCATCCTACACTATGAACCTTCCCTATGGCCCCTGCCCAGCCCTTGTGCCCAAGCCACAGCACGGTTTGCACGTAGCTGCCTCTGAGTCCAACGTGTACTCTGTGCAGATTATGTCGCTGCAGAAAGCGCATTGTCTCATGTAGGTAAAACCCACATAATATCCCGTGTACATTTTGTCACAAAGATAAGAGAGTGCAATCGCTAAATGTGCAGATCCATTTTCTGTTGGAAGCAAATCTACAAAATATCTAATGCCAACACGCGACTCCAGTGAATAGAAAGCACAGGAAATCTGACTCAACCCCATAATACCACATAACAAAAAATTAGATGAATGGAAATTTAGCATCTCCCTCACATTGACTGCAAAATGTTAAGGATACTCAGGCCATTCTCCCATAGTGCCAGCGGCAAACCCTGCACTGTACTCTGGGCACGGTCAGAATAAAGACCCTTCTGTAGAACCGGGTATTCTTTGATGGAGAGAACTACTCATGAGCCCTTCTACTTGAGCCAGTAGAAAACATCATTTTTTCAAGCCGTACTGTTGATAAGGACAGTCATGAATGAAAACCAGTGTAGTGCAAAGCAGTTTATCTGCCAGCCCCTCCGGAGGAAGCATGCCGCTTGTTGCCTGACTCGCAGCCTCCCCAGGGCACGCGGGGACAGCCGAGGAGGAAAAAACAGAGTCCGTCTCTGCCCCAAGGACACTGCAGTCACCTCACCAAAGCTTCGGAGAGAACACGATTTTCCTGCCCACTGGGCACTGCTTTGTTCACTTACCATCGGAGACCTACTCAGCAAACGCACAAGACCTCATTCTCCAGCAGGCTTTTATCCCAGAGGCAAGTGATTTACTGGGAAGTATATCCTTCCTGCTGGGTAACTGCCACACCAGTTCAATCACTACCTGATTTTCAAAGCTTTTTTCTGTTTTCCTCAGCCCTCAATTTCCTCGTTAGCTCAAAGAAAACACCGGCTGTGTTTGTCAGCTTGTTTCAAACAGGCAGGAGAAAGGAAAAACAGAAAGCCATAAACTGCAGTACGTTGCTCTGCTGGATTAATAACGCACTAAACAAAATGGCAACCATTTTTTTCAGGGAACATTCCTGGCAATTAAAAGACAATTTTAAAATGCTGCAGTTATTCGCCATAATTCCTGTTCTCAAAGACCTCAGCAGAAACCGCTACTTCTGCATATCGCTGCTGAAATCCACATAGCCTCATAGCATATTTGAAGCACATTCAGATTTCTGAGCAGCCAAAACCATTGCTGGCTACAGACCTTCAGAAACAACCATTTTCAGCAGGCCCTTCATAAACCCCTTTTGCTAATGAACGTATAAGAGAAAAAGGTCCTGGGCTGTAGCACCTCCAAGTCTTGAAGGCCACACATATAAAGACCACCACTATTTAAAATCTGGAAGATTCAGTGGACTCTACTAGAAAATCATGAGTACAAAGTAACTCCAGACTTTTGGAAATTACTGGGGGAGGAGGCGGGGGGGAGAGAAGAAAATCTGTCCTTCTCTCTGAACTGCAACTCTTTTGTACATCAGGTTTTTCTTGAATTTGTACCTTGGTAACATCAAGCCCATAAGCTCTTGCCATTCAGCCTGCCCATGCCAACCAAGATAGAAGCGCTAGGCTTAGGACACCCTGAGACAAAGACTGGTCAGAACCTCCGCTGCTGTAAACTGAAGTCGCTCCATTAATGACCTATTAATTTCAAGTGAGGACGAGAGCACATGAAAGCACCTGGTGGGTGGATGCTGTTGATTTAGTTTCAGCAAATATTTGATGGCATGATTAGGTAACGTGGGTTTGTTCAATGGGTTTTAATTACATTGTGGTTGAAGGATTCCCTATTCTACTACATGCTATGGAAGGGAGGAGACAAACAGTATTAGACTGAGTGACACAGATTTTTACAAAAAAAAAAACCTAACCAAACAGTTCCCATCTTCTAATTAGATTCATGCTGTGCAGAGGGAAAATAAAACACACAGATCTCAGCAAAAAAGGTTTTTGAACAATTTGGAAATGGGTTGAAATAAAATGTGATAATCTAACGGAAGGAGGAAGAAAGAGGGAAACGGAAAGTGTTGGAAGTGCTTAAAAATAAACTAGTGTGTGCCTAAGGGTCACGCCTGCTATTTCACACATAAACATACCAGGACTGGAAAAGGCTAGCAAGGATGCAAAAAACCAAACAAAGTGCCCGAAGCAACAGAAAGAGATATAACAAAAAGAGATGGAAAAGGACCAAACGACTTGTCAAGGAACGAGTGAGGAAACAGAGGCAGAAAAGCCCACGCGTGAGAGGGAGCAGAAGGGCTCCAGTTCTGCCCTGCACCCCACCTGCCTCATGGCTTTGGTGCTGCGTGCTGCAGAAGCCGGGAGCTCAGCTCCTCGCATCCAGGCTCTGGCCCCACCGACCCATGCAGATTGCTTGTTCAGAAAGCGGCATCTTGGCAATAGTTCCTTTCCCGTTCATTAAAAGGTAAAGCTAAATTACAAGGACAAACAGTTAGAAGGGGGAAGTGTCTGACAATTCTCCACCTCTGCCTCTTGCTCCCTCCTCCCATGAAACAAATAAGAACTGAAGCAATTTAAATTGGGTGGCTTGCCAAGTATATCTTGCAAATGCATTCACTGCCATTATATGACAGATGTCCGCATTTCCATAATATTTCAGCTGAGCTTATCAGCCCTGAAATACTCCCCCTATGAAAATTCAGGGATATCTTCAGTTAATTGACATGTGGATGCCAGACCCTGATCTCGCTTCCCCCAGCGTACGGCAGGGATAGCTGTTACACGCAACATCAGATCCGGGACTTCAACTCCTGTTTTCAGCTATCTGAAGTTACTCACTGATGTAACAGATCTGTCACAGCCCAGGAAGCTGTAACTGGGAGCAGAATCCATTGTTTGGTCCTCACGTATTTTATTAATTATTGCTGCATATCTTCATTACAGTATGTGCAGGCACACTGTTCTGGTGTATTGGGTTTGCGTGGCAAGGTTTTGGTAGCAGGGCGGGGGGGTGCTTCTGTGAGAAGCTGCTGGAAGCTTCCCCCGTGTCCGACAGAGCCAACACCAGCCGGCTCCAAGACGGACACACCGCTGGCCAAGGCCCAGCCCATCAGCGCCCATCAGCGATGGTGGTAGCCGTGGAGGGCTGTCTGCCGTGGGAGGGACCCCAGGCTGGAGCAGGGGCAGAGGGTGAGGAGTCCTCCCCTGAGGACAAAAGAGCGTCAGAGATGAGAAGTGATGAACTGACCCCAAGCCCCATTCCCTGTCCCCCTCCGCCACTGATGGGGAGGAAGGAGAGAAAAATGGGGAGTGAAGTTGAGCCCGGGAAGAAGGGAGGGGTGGGGGGAAGGTGTTTTAAGCTTTAGTTTTTATTTCTCATTATACTACTCTGATCTGATTGGTAATAAATTAAACTAATTTCCCCAAATTGAGTCTGTTTTGCCCGTGCCAGTAACTGGCAAGTGATCTCTCCTTGTCCTCATCTCAACCCACGAACCTTTCGTTATATTTTCTCTCCCGTCTCTGGCTGATGAGAGGAGTGACAGAGCAGCTGTGGTGGGCATCCAGCATCCAGCCAGGGTCAACCACCACATCTGGCTAGAGCACTGGTCATACTATCATGGGATTTTGTTAGGTTCTTTTTTTTTCATGTTAGTGGCAAAACTCAATCCACAGTGATGCTGTAGTTTCACGTACATTTTGAGGCAGCAGAAGGCACTGCCAGAGCCCATATGCTGCAGAGAGCTTTCCTGCCCCAGCCCCAATGGGGGAACTACTCTGGCCTGAAATCCATCCAGCAAACCACAAATGTTCTTGCTCAAATCCTTTTGCCTCTACATGCTGCTGTCACACACTCTTACCTACACGAGCATTTGAGAAGCACCAGTGCAAGCTGCACACCCTTGTCTTGGGCGCAGCCGGCACACATTGGCATTCTCAACAGAAGACCCCAGCTGTGTACCGTGAATCTTGGAAAGTATCCGCTTTCTTGCACAAAATTCCTATTTGTGGCCAGAAATTGAAAAGGTCTGGATCATATCTTGTTACATGCTATCTGAGAGAAGCAAAAAAAGAACAACAACAAAAGAACAGCTAATTACAGCTCTCACCAACACAGCAAGCCTACAACACGTCTATGGCTTCTCATAACTCTTAAACCCACTACTGTGCTATAAACCACTACCAGAACAACTGTGCAGCACAGGAAGAGACATTAACAGTCTTAAGTGAATATGCATATTTTTATACCTTTTCTATTAACCTGATCAAACTAAAGTATTGACTCAGTGGTGGTACCGCATTTCCCCTGACAAAGCAGCAGAGTGAACTAAAACTGAGATTCCATTTGAACAGTGATGGCAGCACTTAAAACCATTTTCTCTGGAAATGTTCTTGCCACTAAATATTAATAAAATCTTTACATTAGAGGTCTGTGGGGTTTTGAAAACTAATATGTATGGAGGGAGACAAGCAAAGCAAAAGAAATTGGAAAAGAACCACACCTAAGTGACAGACAAAAGGAGTGATTTATCTGAAGAAGTTGTCAACAAATGTGCCAGTGCATTTTCATGAGTGACACATAAGCAGAAAAGGGAGAAGAGAAAGGATATTGAAAGCAAAGAGGACAAAGAAGAAAAGCAAGGCAGGAGAGAAAAAAAAGCTTCAGAAAGCAAGGCAAGGACTCTTCAGTACAGACCTAGCAGAGGCATCAGACTCACGAGTGCCAGTCATCACCTCTCTGATAGCAAGTGCAGTCCTGCAACTCCCAAACCCTCCCAGTGCTCCAGTATGCCATCAAAGAGGTGCGACGCAAAAAGCAAAAGGCACTCTCTTACTGAAGCACTGCTGACGTTTTAAGGCACAACACCGTAACTGAGTAAGACCTGTGCCAAAAACCTTCATCAGTAGTGCAGCTCATCATGTATTTTCAGCGGATTTGTCAAAAGCACTTGGCTTGGCTTAACGCCCAACAAACTCCCATTCCTCCCATTAAATGGAATCAAACCAGTGCCAGGAGCCTATGCATTTCCATCCTGCAGCCTTGACTTTGTGACAGGGCCTGATTGCTGCCAATAGCGCATTCAAGGTGTTACTCACAGGAACAACAAACCCCCAAAACGAACTCATGCAAGTGTAATGCCGAGGTAATCAAATGCGAAGTCGGAATAAGCTTGGTGTCTACATTTCCTTCCTCTCCCCAAAGCAATGACTTTCTTCAGGATGAAAGGTGAGTAAGATATGCCAGGAAACATGAACCTTTGTCACTCGTTATTTCTTATAATAAAGTATCCAGAGATATTAGGACATTTTTCAGAAGTCTACTACAGATCCTTGTGCCAAGAAAACCAAACATAAGACAAACTCTGACCTCTGTATTTAAAAACAGAAAGCAGTTTGCAGGTTTGCTCACCTAGTTCTTCCCCTTCAAAACTCCCCAATCAGCATCTTTTGATTCAATTAACTTTTGCAACAGCTACAGGCTTAGGTGCTATTTTCACAAGCACTATTTTCTGGGTTTGGCACCTCATCTGAGATATTTTCAATCAACTCAACACCCACAATGCGGGTGTTCCAGTCTTTGGCAAGATCTAGTAATGGATTTCATGGGTCTCCACCTGAGCACCTCAAACCCCAGACAAATAAAACACATGGCCACTTCTAAAGATTTTGCCCACAAAGAACGTTCCGCACAATTTATCCCCCAGCATTGTTCCAGATCCAAGACAAACCACAAGGGTATTTTTCAGCAAGGTTTGTTAACATTTGCCCTGAACACCACTCTTGACAAGAAAATAATATTGTTTATCCCTGAAGCTCAGCCTTTGTCTTTCCTATTGAAGGTTGTATACATGTTTATGAACAGACATTTAACCATTCTTGCTGTCCTCCTTTTCCAGGTCAAAAAATTAGGGTACAGAGAAGTTACATAAATTGCTCAAGGTCTCCGAGCAAGTCAAGAGCTGAACAAGAGCTACAGAGACCTTCCAACTGTCGTATTACAGGCGAGGAAAAAAACCACCATATTTTACTTAAAATCTGCCTTAAGGAAATTTGTTAACCTGGGGCTGAGATCTTCTAGCTAATCTTAGCTTATATAAACGAGTAAATCTGAGCCAGTGGATTTTACTTCTTACTACATGTCACTGTTATCTCGGATTTTACATTCAAGTAACAGTGCCAAGTTCAATAAAACGCACTCTCCTCCTTCAGACCAATGTCTTCACTTAAACTAGTATTTGATTTAAACAAAATGCAACTTCTTTTTTCTTCCAGCGGACAACTTCATTTGGAGACTTTATAGATTTTTCTAAGGATTACTTAATGAAATATAACAGAAACATGTGTTGGTATGTACGTGTACATATAAAAAATTACAAGTGTCTTTGACATTCCTAACGAACTTCAAAATTTTTCATTTTTAAAAACATATTGGGAAAACCTTTAACTTCGTATTTGCTTATTTATTTAATTTAATTTCAGTCTTGCATTTACATATCTAATATATTCCTCAAAACATTAAAAATAATATAACCCAATTATTATTACTTAAAACATTTGCAATGTTTTAAGTAAAACATTGCTCTCTAAAAAGAGCAAAATATTTTGGTTAACTATAAAAGGTTCTTGACATTTTAATAACAAGAAGCTCTTGGAATAAAACCAGAATGTAAAGGGTCAGTTCACTGTAATTTTCAACCCTTAAATTAATTATAAGTAGCGGCTTCCAGTTAATTTTTCTTAGCAAGCTATCAACACCTGCAAAGGAGAAAAAAAAATTAATGAAAGCATTGTCATAGCCTTAAATAAATACCCAACTCAATCACGAGCAAGATGAACAAATAGATGTGAGTGCCTTTGGTTACCCAAAGTAACGTCAAATGACAAGTAATACTGCTTTTATCTCAAGCACGAAGACTGGAGCGTTGCTGTCTAGCTGCCAGCTACTGTTCCCACCAACAGAAGTCACCCACCTGGGGCAGCATGCGATTTTCCTCCTCCAGCTGTCTTACTCTTGCCTCCAGCTGCCTAACATAGGACAAGGTTGATTCTAAAAATCAAAAAGAAAAAAAAACACTCGTATTATCCACAGAGATCTGCTTGTGTTTACTAGTGTCAGAGCCTGTGCCACATTCTGACTTGTACTCACAGCAGATTGTCTCTCCTAAATGTCCGTTAAACATTCAGCTCTGCTCCTCTCAAGGGCAGTGCAAATAACCCCGGTATCAGAATTAATCCAATTCTTCATTCCTTGCAAATCTAAACTGCTGCACTTTAAGGCGGTTCCTTCTCAGACACAAGGTATATTACAGAAAGGCAACACAGACTTGAGTTCTTCCAACCCACCCCCCAAGTTCTGTGAGGTTGCACTGTATTTTGGAAATACTCCACAAGAATAACGTGTTACCCCACCAAGTCACCACTGAAAAGCCCAGAAAGAGAAGAGAGCCTTCTGCAGGAAGACACGGTCAAAGAGGCCCCTTCGGTCCATCCCGTGGATGTCTGGTGGCACACACGTGGCCTCCCCACGCAAGCTGTGACCTTGCCTGCGGGGAATACAGCAGCTTGCTGGCACGGAGGTTCAAGCCTCAGCTTCTGCTAGGGACATGTTGTCACGGCTTGAGCCTGTGCTAGAAACCAGATGTGTGTCCCCAGGGCATCGAGAGGGTTTGGAGCCTGGCTGATAGCACGACAGCCCAGGGCACAGTGCTGCTCACAGCCTGTGCTCACCCCACGCACGCCAGGACACGTTCTCACAGCACTGCTTTGCTATGTGGGCTTGGTTGAAGAGCAAAATCCTGCCCACTCTATTGACAAGTACTGACCTTCATAAGCTAATCTGGTTGGTTATGGAGAATATGAGTCACTCCTAGCCTGCTCTGTTCCCAAGAACTTTATGTAAGAAGAGTAGATCCGTGATCCATCTCTAAAAGCATCCGAAAGATTTATCATCACGTATTTGTTAGGTCACACAGAATTTCTGCTCTTAAAGTCCTGTATCTAAGTGACATAGGTGCCTGAGAAAGTAGCACTTGACTGTAAGAAAAAAGATACCTTGTCAATGCAGAAACACTGCTGTCGCTCTTGCACCTCCTTGTATGTACACGAAGTCCACCACGTGCCCACTCCTGACTCAATGATCCACTCTACATTCTCTAAGATGTCAATTCCAGTAAGACATTTGTACCCATACTACCATGTAGCTAGTCAAATTATATCTCTGATGATTAACGGTACAGAATCCATGGGTATCTGGGCAGTACTGTCAGTTGATATAACCCTGCAAAGCGAACATTGACAACAGAGCTGTTCACTGGTTTAAACTGACAGATGAATTTGTGCACCAGTTTCCGCCGATACCTAATCACCACGCCAGCCTGCCCATAAAATTAAGGTGATGGGAAATGAGGTGTCATTTACTGCTCTTACGAGACTGCAATAGGCTAAAATATGCACACACAGATAGTGCATGGGAATTTACACAACATGAAGACAACACACAGTAATTTGTCAAAAATTATTAATACACAGCAAGGCACTGGATTAAAAATAGCATTGTACAATAAAAGGGAAAGAAGGTTCTGCACGCTCTGCTGCGTAAGGATTTTCATAGCTAGTGATGAGTGCATCTCTGGAGAGTCGCTAAGCCCAGCTCAGATGAGCACTTAGAAGATGAACAGCTTATTCAATTAACGATGTACGACAGGGTCCCTCCCATCAAATCAGCTTCCTTCCCAGCAGCAGCACTTTTGGGAGGAGCCGCAGAAGCTCCCTCACCATTATGGCCATTAACATAGGCAATAGCTCCCAGCACATCTCATCTCTTCTCTCTGTTGTTTTCAACATAAGATGGTTTCTGTGGACCCATCTTTTCAGAGGGAGCGAAGGAGGCCCTTTCTTTGGCGCTAGCCATATTCATTCATTGGTTACGAGTCCACTACTACGTTAGCTTGGGCTTGGACTTCACGCTCCAGTCCAATTTCCCAGCTGTGCCCACCAGCCCATTTCATGCAAGCTCCCTTCCGGATGCTCTTCAACTCTGGGTCTTTTGTAATTTTCTGGTTTACCACTGATTAGCTCCTCATACAACGTATACCTCTTGGCAACATTTGCCTCTCAGTTTTATTTCTTCACTTAAATGTTGGGAGTCCAGAGCTGAGATCTCTGCTGCTTCAAACCACACAACTCTGCTGTCAGTTCACAACTTCCCGATGCCAGTTCATATCAGCTGAGGATTTGGTCTGAAATCTCTGTGCCTGTTAACCCTTCTAAAGTGTGAAACAGTTATTTAAATCTCTTTTTGTAATCTGATTAAAATGGAAAATTAGGTCATCTACCAAAGGCTTGATCTAGCAAATCCTTATTTACGTGAGTCTTCTTGACACATAGACTAGATGCATATATATTTCAGTATCTGTTAATATATTTATGCTGTGATGCTATGAGCTTAGAGGAAAAAACGAGCAGAAAAGCCAGTCAAGGACATCAGAGGCAGAGGAATTGAAAATACACAAAGTGAAACACTGTCACCAAACTTTAAATCAAACAAACAAAAAGTTGCATCTTAAAACTATTTATGAGAAGGCCTGTATGATCCATCTATTCTTAACCTGCCTGGAGATCAGTAAAGAGCTCTAAATAAAGAGCAAATCTTAAAATGCCATCCAGAAAATAGTTACCTGATACCACTCCCATTGTCATTCCAGGAAAATTTTCACAAGACAATTAAGCAATTTAAAACTGAAGCAGAATGAACTGCTCAGTATCTGAGCTGAAAACAAATGTCTCCCAAAGGGAAAGCAGTACAGAGACAAAGCATCACTTCCATAACATTACTGTTATCTTATAATAAAGCATTTAGTAAGATGCTACAATGTGTCAGGCAACCACTGCTCTGAAGCATAACCTGCGCAAACAAGATGATCCCTAGTCATAAAACCTTTTTGTGTTTTATCTTTCCCCAGATTTATCTCATGTTGCTCATTTTCACAGACCTACAAGTACACAGAAAAGCCCTCCCTTATTTGCAGAATCTTACACTTAAGTTGTAGACTGCTTCCAGTCAACTTCCAAACACAAATCTGCCAAGAACACAACCAGGGAAAAACAGAATCTGTATTAACACCATAAAAGATCAACTACTGTGTTCTGGGTAATAGCTCAGAAACTGTTAACTATGTTGAGATCAAATACATACTCAAATAAAAACAGAGAAACAATTAATTTGGGCCCGCATCTAAACAAGATCTGACCACAGAGACATGACACTGCAGTAGTCAAACTGCCAGTTTCGTCACCTGTGGGCTTCTTGTTTTCATTATTTCTGCTCCTTCCCATCTTCCTCCGCTAAGGACTTCTACAGGAGCAACAATTTTGAACAATTCCCATGCTCAGGAATGGATTCCTACCAAATGAGCTTCCCTACTTGAGCTTCCTGTGCACTTAGCATCACTGAAAACGTGATCCCTGCATTGTGCTTCATTCCAGGGTTGAACTACAATTCTTTTCCAAATTATTAGAGACACAGTAGTATCTTGCTTCTAGGGAAATTCAGTGACAATCCACCCTTTCTCCACATCTGTCACTATAACATGTTATTAGAGAACATCAATATTTACGTAGCTGATCTCTTTCTTTTGACATCCACACTCTTGAAGCTCGTAGATATTTTGGGGTTATGTCAAACTTTATCAAACACTGACATTGCTGCCAAAGGCATGGTTGTGCCTTGGTTTTATCCGGTTTTGTGTGACTGAACCTGATCTCAGTCTATCAAGTGTTCTTTAATTTCTTTAATCATAATGTTCTTTAAGCTAGATTATCCTCTGCTATTTCAGAATGGTTGAAGATGTCATGTTAAATTCTAATACTTTTTTTTTTTCCCCTGGGTTTGTTTTTTTGCAGAGACTAGAGAGTTACAACTCACAGGCAACTGTAGGATTGCACTGGAGAACTTCTTAAAGACTGAGGTCCTCTACCCGCCTATTAGCTCCCTGCAAAGCAACTAGATCAGAACCCCACAGAAAGCCAAAACTCCAGGGTTCAGTCTACACTTCTACTTGTTCAAATGAGCTTGAGTAACAAGCCCAGTATGGCAGGTGGAAGGGATTTTATCTAATGACCAGAGGAGTATTTAAGGTAAAGAGTAGGAAATGCAATGCCTCTAGTACTGACATACACTCAGAAAGTAATGCTCAATAAGTGTTTTAACTCAATGACTAAAATTCCATTTTTCTGCATTTTTTAAGAACACTGATCCAAATTGTAATAGTTGTCTGCAAAAACTGAGTACGGGGATTCCACAGACCTCCTTTTGACTGACTTTGAAGGACAAACTCACCAATGCAATAGATGCTACTTGCTTCATGGAAGTTAAAAAACCCCAAACATATAGAATCTTTTAACTTTGGAGAAAACTGGTAATACAGTGGATGAGCAAAGCAGACATCCCAGAGGAAACAGAGCAAAAGCCTCCAAGTTGAAAATACTTAGAAGACTAGAGGTATTAGGAGAAAAGAGTAGTACTGTTTGCCTTGATCCCTAGCCATTAACTTATGGCCAGCATGAAGAGAAGATGCTACACTGGACAGAGGGCTGCTCTGAAGCAGCAGCAGCCAGTCCTTACATCCTCACGGCCAGAAAACAGAAAAAAACACAACTCCATGATAATGCAAGCATCACCTCAATTCTGTTAACATCAACATTTTCTGCTTCCACTGGCTCAGCTCTATTTGGTGTTCATGTTCCTAAAGGAGGTCACCAGAATCTGGAGAGCTGTCACACCCAAATATGTGTATTTTAAACACTTACAGTATAAATGAGGGAAACTGCCAACAATTTACCTCAGCAAAGAATTTAGCACGTTATATGTAGTGATACTTTGATGTATGGCAGTGAAGGTTTGGTTACGGTATATTCAACTTCAACGGGAAAGTCATGTGTTATGCTGCTCTTCCTGCACTGTGTTGGCAGGAATATAACACCTGCCTATCAAATCGGATTTTGGTCACTCAAATCCACACCCAGCATCTCGCAATGAAACCTAAATAATCTTTCAATAAACAGAAGATGAAAAATAAGGCTGTGCAACGGCTACTTTAAACCCTTCTGTAATTAATTGACAGCTCCTTACATTTATGAAAGGGTTTTATGCTAACTGGGGAGCAGATTCAGTGACACGCAAAGTATCTCCCTGTCCTGTAATTCCTAGTCATCTGATTTAATTACTTCAATATTAATATTCATGACTAAAACATGTTATTACTGCAATCCATCCCCTTTCAGCTACCTTATTTGAATACAAAAAAAAAAAAAAATCACACTGTTGGATTTACACTAATGCAAATTTACACCACCTGCACCTCTAAATTGGTGAAGCTGCTCAGTGGTTACGCTCCCAGCAGCAGGATTAGATGACCTCCAAAGGTCATTTTTAGCCTTGTCTTCTATGATTTTCTATTACGGTTGCACATCTTGCATAACACTCCTATTGAATAAGTGCTGGAGAACTTCTTATGAAAGCGCAGCCGAATTCCCCTGTAACACAGGGACATTAGGTTTAGTGCTATCGTGTAGACAGAAAGATGTTTGCCTAAGGCAAAATTTTATTAAGCTCACCAGAATGTTTAGGAGCTATTTACCACTAAGGCACATATTCTCGGAAAGTTTTGGGATGGTGAACACCAGACCGTTAGCATTAAGATAGGGTTTGCACATTTCTCAATATTGCTGTTGTCTGAAATTCTCCCACCCCAAGCTGAGATTTCTTGTGATTACAGATCCAGGACTTCTTGACTTCTCCCTCTAATTAAAAAGATAATTAACTAAGCTTAGCTAGTTCACTGAGTATTTCAAAACTGAATCCTAGCAAAGGGAAAAGCTTACATATGCTAATTCAAACATCCAGAATGCAATGTTACCCCTGCCACTTAGCTTTATTTCTCAGGCAACATATGCCATGTTTCCCCTTTTCAGCACACATTACACACAGACATGTGCTGATTACGTTATCTCTGTAATCAGATATTTTTACACAGATTTCACATTAAAATAGCGTTTTCTCAGTTGCAGCAGCTTTTAATCCCAAATTATCTATTTATGACAAGAAAAAATTACTTCTCATTGTTTTGGGGCAGCCCTAGCCATGCCTTTAATGACTCGTGGATGCCGGCTGACTCAGATTGCCAATGTATTTGTCTGGAGTTAAATGCCCCTTTGCCCCTGTGGATTATGCAGTCGTAGGGAGCAGGTCTGGGCTGACCAGGCTGCCGTGCACAGGCTTCTCCGTGGGAAGGCACAGGCATCGCTCTGCTGCAGCAGCGCCCAGGGCTTTCACTCTTGCTGAGGTCACGCAAGGAATGCCTGACATCACCCAAGGAATGCCTGACATCACCCAAGGAATGCCTGACATCACCCCAATGCTGCCTGTGAGACAACCTACTAAAAATACAGGGTGGGCTTCCGCTTCAGAACTTTACTGATTTTGGTTGGCATTTGTTGGAGGTTTTGTTGTGTTTAGCTTTAGGATGCAACAAAATTTCCAGTTGAATTCATCTACAAAAAAAAAAAATTAAAAAAGTTTAAAAAACTCTCATAGAGAAAAAGGATTTAACTACAGAAATACCTCAAAATGACATTAGACAAGGTAAGCTTTTGTTTCCTACTTCTCTGAAGCTATCTGTAACGTTCTTGCTAACAGCGGGATAGCACTGTCACACTAATGGTCTGCTGTGACACTAACCTTGCTTGGTATGGGCTTTTTGGTGCTAGAGGTGACAACAGCAAAGCTTTTCTTGCTGGCCTGCTTGATGTCCTGTTAGCTCCACTTCACTCTGTGCTAAATGTATTTGCCACATTATTGATGAAAACTGAGAAAATCAAACCCATTACACTATTGCTAAAATCCACCGAGCCATCTCCAGCTTCTCCCAGCTCTGCTGTGCCCATGTTAAATGACCATTTGCAGTACAACAAAATGACAAAAAAAAACCCAAAACAATAAATGAAAATGAAAAGCTTCCCAGCAACAGCAATATTAGTGCAAAAAGCAGAGGACCAGAGGGTCAAAACTGACTGAGGTACCGAATACGTGCAACTAAAGGTCCCTCATCAGCGCTGCAACTCCCCACAGATGCTCACAGTCACCTTTCTTATCACATAGAATTGTATTTCACAGGCTGCCATCATCAGATGTTGAGGGAACACAGTGTAGAAAAGTTAGTTTGGTTGAGAATTTTAGTATTGGTACAGCAAGCTCTAGTTAATAATTATATAGGCCCAAACTGAAAACTACATCGCCAGGAATTCTGAATCAGATCAAACCTATTAATCATTTTTCTGGTTATCTACAGCCTTGTTAGGAGGCAGTTATCCAACCTACAAACTCCCTTTTCATGGGTTACTATTTGTGTGACTCAAAACGAAATCCAAACGATGTTCCTAAGAGAGCAGGAATAGAAGTTTTCAGGTTACTGAAGCTACTGAACAACAGCACCCACACTTTTTCTTGCTACAACTACAAAATAGATGCCAAGACTCACAAGAAAGATCAATAGCCACATGAATATGTGGAGGAACAACCAATCCAAGGTAAGGCATCTCCTCGTGAGAGTGAAACCAACAGTTCACATTCTGGGTTTACGTGGGGCAAGTTTGGATGGAGAGGCAAAGGCTGGGAAGGATCCCGTAGCTGCGACACCATTAAATAAATCGGACACCACGGACTGCAAGTGTGCGACACCAGACTGCATCCTACTGTCTATAGGCTGCAGAGCAGGGCATACAGCAAGTTGTGTCAGGGAGCCCTCTCCTGACCCCTTACATCTCTCCCTGCTTGAGAGGCCTCCAGGGAGGTAGCCTCACCTGGGAGAACCTGGACAACTATCTGATCACAGCTTGAAGAGAGATTTGGGCAGGAGGCAGTGCCATGAAAGCAAGAGGAGCAGTCAGGCCACTCTCCCGGACTCTGTTTCTAGCTCCTTGGCTCACTTCTGGTCCTGCCGCTGCTCCGTATCCTGCAGTAGAAGCATCCCTGCAGTGAACTGCAGCCTGCGGAGAGCGGCACAAAGCCTTCCGTAAGCCCTGCCGGAGAGCCAGCGTGGCGACAGTGGCTCCCATGTGGAGAACAATGCCGGCACACCCCATCTTCAGAGGAATAGTATCACATAATAATAACCCAAGACGACAGTAGGATTTAATTCAGCTATTATCTGTGAGACTCTGCTGTCTCAGGGGTAGAGGAAAAGCTGCTGAGGGTGTCAGGAGTCCTATGTTCACTCTTAAACTCAGAATGTCTTACTAGCTGCATTAAAAGCTCTGCCAATATATCATTTCATATTGGAATAACAAGTCATACTTTCTAACGAGCACGAGATCTAATTTTGAATTGCAGACCTGTCCATCAGTCTCCTCACAGCTACACACCCCTGCCTGGTGCATGAGGCGTGCCAGGTAGCACTTGACGGGAAGGCATCACAGAGCCTGTGGCTATACACCGCGACTGCTGCCGGGAGGGCCAGACCTCATCGCTCAGTGGAAAGAGAGCGCAAAGGGGGACACTCTCGTCTCTAGAAACAAAGACATCAAAACATCCAGCATTTCCACATGGCTGCAAGCATCCTCTGGCCCAGGGCAGGCTGCCTGTGTGGCCAAGATACCACTCCAAGCAGCCTGTCCCTGCAGCAATGAGCACTCGGTAGCAGCGCAGCATCTCTTCCCAGAGGCAGAGCATCAGTAGGAAGCACCAACCACAGCAGGTCACCCTGGCAGCACTGGGACACACCGTCTACCCCCAAAAAACGTGGGAGGATGTCCTCCTCAAAATCCTGAGTGTCTTATTACAGGATGGATGTTTACTGGGAAGCAGGGAAAACTACAAACCAGCAGGTCTCCAAGGG
>NW_009634031.1:132553-136122 GCF_000690535.1 Cariama cristata
GAAAGAGTAGCTAGATTGATACAATTATCCATCTCTATGGATGAGCGATGAGGAGCACTCCCGTGATCAGGCAAGAGCAGAAGCTGGGGAACTGCCAGAGAAAGACAGGCTAATGTGGGCAAACACAGAGAAGATTTAAAATTATGAGGACAACAGAGGGGTTTGGATTAATTTCTCTACACAGAGTGATTAAGATGTAGGACAGGCTATTAAATGTAGTAAAAGATGTTGCAAGATTAAATACGTCCTCAAGACTGAAACCATCCTCTGGCTTCCCACAGCCCATTAAAGAGCCATCATATACTAACGCCTTCCTGTCCCTACTGACCCTGGTCACATTTGAAGCAGGAAAGATGATCATTTTGTAAAATTACTGCACCAGCAATCTCAGCACAGAACCTAATTCTAAGGAAAAATTAACTATCCATTTCATGCTGGCAGCTACACGACAGCAGAGGAGAAGGCTGTCTGCATAGCCTCCATCTCTTCTGTAAGACTTTCTGGGCTGATTGTGGAAGGGAGTAATAAAAAGAAGTATTCAAATGACATGGCTCTTTAGGCCAAAAACCTGTCAGTGCAAGTATGTCACTACCTGTAGGTACTCACATCTCCAATAGTCTGTCTACCAGGCGCTGCCTTGTCCTCAGCTGGAGCATCCATGTCTCCAGACAAAACCCCTGGAAGTGGAAAGCCCCAAGAGGGATTTCACAGATGAGGAATCAGTCTAAGTGTCCAGCCCTGGCTGAAATCAGCACCTTACTGAACTACTTCAGCACTTTGGAAAACTCTGCAGATGTCTCCTGCATGTTCTAGATACCCCAAACAAGCCTGACCTTAGGGGCATAAAGATGCCTGTGCCAGAAAAGACCAGGCACCCACCTAACACAGGATCCCGCCTCAGCTTCACCTTATTATCTCCTTAATTTCTGGAGATCTGACCCAGTATCTCCGCACTCCTGACATGATGCTGAGATTATCCGATTATTTCGGTAAGACTTAGCAGCCGTTGCTTCTTCAGAGCCACAGCCAGGGCAACGACTGCCAGGCAGAGGGGTCTGGGGTGCTGCATGCCGAACCCTGCCACATTGCATTTTTAGGCATCCAAGCTTTCCCAGGGACAGGGTTTAGGCATCTTTTATATGTTTCCCCATTCGTGTGGTCAGACATGGTTGTCTCTGCCCTGAGCCCACGTTTTTCCCTGCCTCGTTGCCTTTCCTGCCTTCCTTGAGATCTCCATGGCTGTATCCTACATTGCTGCTGCAGCTGGGCCTTAGAACTAATCAAAGACTGCAGTTTATTTTGTGAAAGTCTACAGATATAAACCCACATCATTAAAGTGATTCAGAACAGTAACATTTGTGAGAGGCATAAAACATGAGAACCTATGTTTTATCAGGGCTTCAGAGGCAAGCAAATGCACCACAAACACAGGTTTCTGGTTTCTCAGTCCCTTTTCACAGCAATCATAATATGCTGCTACTATATTAACATGATGGTGATTAAGACAGTAATAATTTAAAAGTAATCTCAATCATCGGTAACAAAACACAGCACATATCATTACTGATAGGCTGCACTATACACACAGATCTGCTTTAAAGCTATCAGCTGAATGACTGTATAGCAATATACTTCCCAGACCCAGCAAACGGTGGCTGAGCCCCTTGTGCTCTCTTTCTCTTTCTCCTAGTCATGTACCTGCAATGTCTCCGTAGCAAAACCAGCCAATATTTCCTAAGTCAGCATGTTCAATAACCAGCTGCTCTCAGCATAACAGATTTCTCCAGTGATCCCGTATAGGTTGCATAGGTCCCAGGACAGGAGATGGGGCAGCTGCCTGACGATGTTACTGCTTGCCCTGCTGGCAGCTCCTCTGCTGATGTGGCTTTTTACCAGTATTAGTGAAGCTAATCCTTAGGCTTTAATATGATGTGCTCATCTTCCTAATCGAAGAGGTTAATGAAGTGCTTTCACTTTACTACACTTCCAAAACATTTAGGAGAAAGATTCAAATATACCTCCAAGCAGCTCTAAATAACGGGCAGCAAGTCTTCTGCAGAACCACCTGTACATCTCTGTTGCCAACATGGCCATCAACCCCCCAGCAAGGTCATTTCTGAACCTGCACGTCTCGCTCCGAGCTGCCTCTTAAACACATGGAATGATGCCCCACTGCTGTTGGCTGCCCCTGCACCTTCTCCTTTTACGCTTCAAGTACCGTTTCATTCAACAGAGGTGAAATCAGTCAAACACAGGAAGTCCTCTAGAACCTGAAAATGGTAAATAAACAGTTGTAATCATTCTGCAAGTTTTTAAATCATCTGCATTCCTCTGCAGGGATATAGTACTTTGTACAGTTGCACAAGGGCCTTCGACATCCAGACGAGGCTTAGAATGACTCACGGAGCAGGCAAACTTGAGAGCACTCACAGCTGTTTATCTACATCATCAGAACAAAACAAATATTTTAAACAAGGTCTCCTCTGTTTATTTCCTGGTTACTTCACTAATGGGAAAGCAATTTACGTATTTCCTCTCCCTAAACATACAAATAATTGAGAAAGGCTTTTGGTTACAAAGGCTGTTGGAAACTGTCCTGTCCTTCACGCTGAGATTTAGGCAGAGCAGTTCATTACTAACCCTTCTGCCCCCGGCACAAGGAGAGGGGCTCGGCCACCTCCCGAGGCCCCTTTCTTGCCCCATCCAGCATCAGGTCCCTCTTACGCTACACAGCACACACAGAATAATGAGACAGACCTCAAAAATCAAGACTGCACACGTTTGTAAGGGCATGTGCGTGTGAGGTGAGTCTTCTCATTCACTACCTGCCTTGGAGTTATTAGGATTTCATTCTGGTCACATTCTGAAGGCTCCTTTTATAGGATTCCAAGGACTAAAAATTTGCTCCTTCAGCAGGTAAAAAGACAGAAGAAAGATTTTTTGCTCCTTAGCTGAGCATTTCCTGAGCAGATGGTACTGTAGTCACAGTTATCATGTCTAGCTGGTTAATACTAATACTGCAACTGAAATATAATAATGCTGTAAAATATAATAGATTCCAGAAAAATAAGAAACACCAACATTTTGCTCTCCCAGCAGCTGCAAGGTAGGACTGTATCTCCTGAGACTTTCTAGAATGAAGACAAAAAGCCGTAATTATGCCCAGAGTTCTGGGCAATAAAGGACAGACATGAGTGTAAGTACAAACTGAAGGAAAACTACAAGTAAAACAGTGAGGGGGTGGATTACAAATCAGATTATATTACATACATACGACCACTGCAAGTCATGTTAAAAAGACAACAAAACCAGACTAACTACTATTTTATTAAACAGGGGCGAGCTCAGATGCTGTAGTGCTGAGGGCAAGGAAGGTAGAGTAAGTGTATAAATGAGCTGTCAGGATAGCTGCTGTAACAAAATGCAGATAGCATCCTGAAATTTCTGAAGAAAATTGAGAAATATAGACAGCCTCAGAGGTTTAAGGCTAGAAAAATACCATTAAAACAATGCAGTCTGGCTTCCTGCCCTGTGGAGACAAAGGAATTTTGATAATAATTCCAGGAATG
>NW_009634031.1:136140-141014 GCF_000690535.1 Cariama cristata
GAATGCCTGGTTTCCTTTTCACTGTTGGAAGTGGATATGGTCAAAAGAAGTCTGTGGGCTTTTTCCTCTACAGAAAATTTGGACAAAAACAGAAAAAACAGAAAAACAACTGGACCAAAATTAAGTTTATAAACAACATTTTTCATGTGACTTGGGACATAAATGTAAGATCTGTAGTAATAAATTATGGCAGGAGGGTTATACTCTCCATTTCTGTGGTTTTTGTGAAGCCTGACCACCAGTTCCAATCCATCAGCATTACTTGCTGCCATTCCTCAGAACAATCCTGCTTTCATGTTCACCTACGGAAACAGCAGGAGAAAACCCCTATCGCTTACCCTCCGTCGCTTCGTTTACATCACGTTGCGCACAAGAAGGAAACCCATCCGCCCCCGCTGGCAAACCACCCACCGGAGGACATCCCGCGATGCTGCCTCCATCCACCTGCTTCTACCGGGGGTACCGGAATAGGTACCGCAGCACCCAGATGTGTCATGCTGCAGTTAAGTGGTAACAAAGTCCCTAAATACAGCCAGAAATCTTACACGGATGACCACCCCCGGCAACCCCCTGGTATTTCCTAGATGGTAACAACTGTCTGGCCTTCACCAGAGTTTCCCAGAGAATTGTCCTTAGCTAGAGCGTGGCTCACAAACTCAACAGAAACTTCCAGCCTTAATGAAGACTAACAGAAAATCTCAAAGCACAGGACTGGAGAGTAAAAGGAATCTCCTTTCCTCCCATTCTTCTAATAGCAGCAATTACGGCATACTGACTCCAAGAAACAGATGACACACAAAACAACTTCTTCCTGGAAACGCGCCAGGAGCTCAGGAAAATTATAAGCTTGCTTTTCCTGTAGCATAAACACTTTTCAATGAGGCTCGGCAACAACAACAGCAGGAGCAGCATTATCGAGCAGAGCAGCCGCTAAACGCTACCTGCCTCTCTGCTGACAGCCATGCCAGCCTCCGCTTTCCAAGGGAAACGGCATTTTCTCAGACAGCTGAGATATCCTGAATACTCAAGAAAAGGTTTTGACACTGGCCAGAACTGAACTTTTCCAACAGAGTGGCAAGTTCCATCACTTCTCATCAGACAAACAGAATTTGGTAGACCAAAGCACTTGGGCAGCAAATGGAGCTGGAACAACAGCAATAGGAACTGCCTGCTTTGGGTTTGGGGGTTTTTTTGGTTGGTTTTTTTTTTTTTGGTTTGGGGTTGGGTTTTTTCTGGTGGTTTTTTTTTTTTGGTCCTACCATTACAAACATGCAGAAATAAAAAAGGCATTTAACACATCTCTAAACCACTTCATAGGTTGGAAAGTGGCAGTGAGTTGACATTTTTCCCACCTCAGTCTCCTGTCGTTTCCACACCTGCTTGTTACAAGCAAGTCTGTGGATAAAGTCATTCCACTTCAATGCCTCGCAGTATTCCTGGGTTTCATTTTTGCTCTTTGTTAAGGGAATGCTTGCAGGGGCAGTCGACATAGTTGGTTGAGTTTTGCTGAGGGTATTTGTTATATCATGACCACAGGCCTGGCTCCACAGACAGCACGCAGGAACAATTTACAGTGTATAGGACAGCAAAAAAAGTGCTACGGTCACAGAATTCATGTGGTGACTAGAGGGAGGATATTAAAAGGCCATGGGATTTTTCTGGTTTGAATGAAGAACTTCCTTTAGTAAATGATACAAGGATGCTATGAAGGGTTAACTTCGCTGAACAGAGCGCTAAACTGGCATTTGATACTGGAGATGGGCAGAAGGATTTTGTTTCTGTATTCCCTACAAAGGGAATTGTTACCTGCTCTTACAACAGGCAGAGAGAGCTCTTGATATCACTGTTTTGGTTTGGTTTTCTATAAACTAAGTCAAATTGCTTTAAGAGGTAAGCTCTGGATTTCTCAGTAATACCCACACTCCCAGGAACCCTGACTCCAAGGGCTGCTTCTCATGATCAGAGCAAAAGGAAAAGCCCAAAATTCAACAACAGTTACACCAGACCTACCCAGGTGTACAGCTTTAGTATCCATAGTGGAGTCCATAGGTTAAAAAAAAAAAATTAGAGCTGCCAGGCCAACATTTTAATGAAACATTCATCATTGTTACCTAAACATCAGGAGTGTTGTCTGAAAGTCATCTAAACACAACTGAGTGCTGTTGCAGGCGAGGGCACCACTTTCAGTTGAACAGAGAAGAGGCTCAACATGCAGCAACATCGTTTCCTCTAAGACTGATCTGCCCCTGAGCTTCCACTGGTTTTGACCTCCCACAAAGACTTCAACCACGGACGCCAAATATAGTGTCGGTCTTGTGACCAGGACACTGCTGCAGGGCAATAAATGATCAAAGGCCACCCTTTTATTTCAGACTGAACAGCCACCAGCTTTCCTTACAAGAAATACCAGTAATGAAGAGAGCCTTTTGTCACCTTCCAGATTTGCTTGTTGATTACCATCCTTCCTGAGGACATTTTATATTTTGATCAAAATGCTTATCCTTGTGTTAAGCACAAACGTGCAAGTCATTGCTCTGTCTTAGAAGAATATGAGATTAAAGGGTCAAGTCTCAAAAAGACTGGACCTTTTGGTTAGAAAAAGCTTACGGGATAGACTCACACTTGGATTTGACGCTTTCAGAATGGAAGAGAGAAAGAGAGGGAGGCAGAGTCAGAGAAAGGAAACTTGACCTTAATTTGAACTAACAAGTGAGACAAATCTCTTATTGTGGAAGTCAGAGGAATGTAGACCTGTTTGGAAAAGTAAAATCAGAGGAAGTAAGTAATAATCAGTAAACTTATTTTCAGAAAGGCACTTTATCTTTACTGTGTTCATGTTAAGAATAAGGCAATGTTTCTTATGTTATGCTAAAGAATTCCCTGTGAACTTCAAGAGTAGTGATTATTTTTTTTGTAGACAGTTTTCTTGAAGTCATCCATTACCTCCAAAGTAAGTTTACAATCTCTTGAGCATCAAAGCATTTGCCACTGAACATGTTAAATGCTGGCAATAACCAATATGCAATGTCAATTCCTACTTTTCCCTACTAGCTCTTGTCAAAGCTCAAATAATATCCACTTCTGGTGCCACCTAACCAGTTTCTTTCCTCAGCTGGCAACTAAGTACATTTCAAAACCATAAAATGAATACATTAAAAAAAAAACTTGAAAGTGTTTTTTGTTGACAGCTCTTATGACTGCACATTTGTTAAGTACCATACTTAGTGCAACAATAGTTGCAGTACTGCCAAAAGTGACATTTTACTCTGTTTTATTAAAAATATTTGTGTTAGCACATAAGATATTTAACAACTCTAGTCAACAGTGTCAAAACCAGAAGTCGGCAACTCTTCTGTCATAACTGAGTTCTCAAGATAACACAAGAAAGCTGAAAAAAAAAGTATATACTCTGCAACTGCACTAAGTGTTTATAGTAAGCATTAGCCAGATCTAATCTCTGGCATTTTGATCAATACAGAAATTTCATCTGCAACCCCTTTTTCCCCCACTTCTGTGTAAAATGTTTACACATATAAGTAAAACTACCAGCAGAACTGACTGTTCTAACTGAAAACAAACTCTGTTTCTCTCCAAAGGACATCAGCAAACGTTCTTGCTCAACTCTACAGTACAGTAACCACAAGCAAACATGCCATGAGGCTACCTGGAGCTGACATCTGGACATGTAGAAGCATCCACTTTATGAATTTTGTAAGATCCTAACCTACCTCACTAGGATTTCCTAGGAACAGGACAACCCATCATAGAACCGTACTGCTTTAAGATCCAAATCAGTTTTCTTAATCTTTAATCAGAGACAGCGCTGCGTAGAAGTTTAACACACTGACCTAGGACTAATGCAGGACAGCTGTAATTTGACTTTCAATTTAAAAAAATACTCGTGAAGTCACAAGATGCTTTTCCCACAAAGGCAAGACTAAAATTCAGCCCATGGTTAACCTATTTACATAGTCTTTTATCTTCATCTTGTGAGGACATGCAATCAAATCTGCTGATAATGTCTTTACAGGAAAAAGGATATTTGTCCTTTGGATTCAGGTTTGGCAAATATCATGGAAAACACACGTTTTCACAAATTATGTAGTAAGTGCTGATGCTCTGGGGAAATGTCTTTGCAAGTTATTTACTGCTATCTGCACATTTGGTCAGTGCACCAAATAGATCACATGTCAAAGCCGAAGTCACTTTGATCCCAAGAAAAAAAATCAAAACAAAAACCCCACTGTTGAATCAGCGGAGTAATACACTAGATTAAATTTGCCGCTAATATAATCAGATAGACCACTTTGTCCTACATGTTAAGCATCGCCCCCCCATCTATTAAAGACCACATATTTCATGAAACAGTGCTGGTTCATAATTCACAGTTAATGTCTCAGCACAAATTAAAAGGGAGTTTAAATTCTACTTCCCCTTGCTGATGCGTGCCTTTGCGATCGGCTGCTTTGCCACCCCTGGCAGAGTATATCGCTACTAATCGCTTCTGTTTTTACAGCGCGGTAAAAAGGGTCATATAATTTCGGAGATGACTGATATCAGAGCAGATACGAACTAAGATGTGGCGTAACTGGATACCAACCATCAGTCTGGCCAAACCCACTGGTGCTTGGGTGGGTGCGGAAGATGCCAAGGCAGAAGGGAAGGAGCTGGCCTGTGCTGGAACACACAACCGGGAGAATACAGCACAACTGGCAAAGGGGCATGTGGTCTGCTCAAAGTTTAGTTGTACTCCTGGGCAGAGATACCTGGATAAATAACATATTTATATACTTCTGATATTTTTATTATTTATGTACATTGATACATACGCTTCAGGCAGGCTGTTGCACCCCTCTCTGCAACTCAGCAGCGGT
>NW_009634031.1:141036-183802 GCF_000690535.1 Cariama cristata
CACATTCGCTGCCCTCTGTGGCAATCCTGCCCATAACTTGATGGGTCACATAAGACCCAGGGGAAGCATGACTCTTCATTTGCAGCATTTATGTATTAGCCAATTTATATACCCGAAGTGGGGACCAAAACTAGGGACAAATTTGGACTCCCCCTCACCCCTTGCCCAGTTGTAGGAAAAGCTTCCCAGCGTGAGTTGCAGGCTCAGAGGAGGGCTGGGGCAGCTCTCCCAGGACAGTCTCCTTTCTTTTGCCAGCAGCATGGAATCAATATTATCACGTTGATATATGTATTCATCACGCTGAGAGTCTTTTCCTAAACACTAGTCTTTATCTGCTAATTGTTAAGTTTACATTTTCACCAGTAATTGGCTTTCACCTGCTGCTCCTGCTGCTACAGACTTTAAGAGACCTTAAATACTTCTTACCACAAACTCTGTCTAACAGAGCATGGTGAGTTGCTTCACACTACAATTAAGTCTTCCTGGTTCCACGAACCACAATATAAAAGTTAATCAAGTGTAAAAGAAATTAGGCATGTTGTTACTCAAAACAGCCAAATTTTACAAGTCATATTTTTCAACCGTTAAGATTATTTCATGTCTGTCATTCATTTGTTCTAGCTTCACCAAGACTGCAGAAAAATTATGTTTATTTGAAATGTCACCTTTAGCAATCTTCATACCAAGTTTAAGCTCAATAAGCTTATACCACATTAAATTGAAAATCTGTTGAATGAAAGATGAGTTTGAACTGCAGTTTTCATAATGTAATAGCACATAATCAAAGGTAAGATTGCTGTCTCCAGCAGAACTCTCTCTAGTGAAAAAATCTGTTTCCATGATAACAGAATAGGTTAATTACTGTTTCGCCCCAATAAAACTACTTTTATATAGTTTTTGCTTATGACATTAGAACAAATGATGTACGCACATTTTAAAATACTATTTCTCTCGTCATGAAGTCAATCATAATTAGCAAACTCCCAAGTCCTTTCGCAGTTTTTACTCTGTGTTTACTTGAAGAAACTCTCACTAAGGATCACAACAAAGTCTTCAGATTTTATCCCCTTCTCACTATTGTCATTGTCTGACAATTTCCAAGACTGAGAATTAATAAGTATTTTTCTTACACTGCAACTTCCTTGCTTCTTCATATCATCTGTCAACATAACTGTTAGCTTGGACACTTAGAGATATGCCAATGAAAATACTTGAAAGCCCATGGAAAGCAGTAAGACTGGACATATGCCTCCATGTCCTCCAAATTTTGCTTCCTATCTTCTTGTCAAACATATCTCTTATATTTGACATGTTTATCAGCTGGATAAATATGCACATGGTCAAATTTCACACTCAGAAGCATCATTTTGACCCTGGGGCAGCCATTCACATTGTATATTTTTGCAGCTGGAGAACCCGTAGAAGACAAATACGCTTTGAAAAAGGCAGTAAGACCAAGACCATATGAATGAAAACTTACGATTAAAATTTAACATTTAAAAATTTTGTTCTGCTTAAATAAAAAACCCCAAAATAACATTCAAATGAAGTCAGATCCTGTTGCAAAGATAAGTCAGAGGATAAGTTTCAGAAGAATGAAAAAAGTCCATTTTCAAGCCTGTCACTTAAGGCCTTTTTCAAAGTGCTAGCATACACACAGAAACTCTTTGAATGCTTATATAGCTATATTTAACCTCTAAAAAATATGTACCATTTAACATTAGTATGCTGCAGATCTTGTATTTGCTGCGAGAATAACTCCACTGTCAATTCCCATGAATTAATTCAGCATTTTACAGAAGTATTGGAAGATGAAATATTTGACATTGAATACAAACAGAGATTTCATCAGAGCATTTTGGAGATCTGCACAGGATGCTCTTTTATGCCAACCTCAGTCCCACATTATGCAGCTTACCAAGAGGGCAGTGCGGACGAGAGCCCTTATGGGTAAGTAACGCCCACCTGCACACCAGTATTTCCATCCCAGGGTTTTCATTTTCACTTTCATTTTCAACCAACGGTTTTCTCTCGCGTGTAGAACTTCTCACATAGCTGTAAATTTAGGACATTCGACAGTGGATGAATGATTTTAGTAAAACTAACTTAATTTGAGCCAAGATGGATTTAAAGATCTCCTTTGCATGCATTTTCGTTCTGAAGGCTTAATTTTGCTGCTATTTTTTCGGATTAATACTAGCATAGGAAGGGGCTGTATTTGGCCATAACGTGGTTTGTCGCTTCTATTATCTGTCTGACCTGCCAGTTGTGCTTTTGCTGTTTTGCCTGTTTCTCTGCATGCCCCTTTGCAGCCAGCCATGGACCCAAAAGTTCTGCCCAACTTGGAAGTTTTAGCTTGAAAACCCTGTCACTGAGCATCGGGCAGATGCACCGTTCAAACGGCAATGTCTGTGACCTTTGCAGGGGTATTTTCAATGATTGTCCTCACGTGTACCTGCTCCCACCACGCCTGTTTTGTTAGAGCAGCAAACTCCCTTCCGAATGGGAGTCACAAGAACTCATTGCACTTGGTGTTAGATAGAGTGGAAGGAATAAAAGGAGAATAAAGTCACAAAGGGCCCCTTTTACTGCAGTTCAAGGATTTGGTATATATCTGCCCAGCCTCACCGCACATCCCTCAGTCCCACATCCATCACGCAGGTGGGCTGAGTCGTAGGCACAGGGACCCAGAACAGATCCTCTCCTTTAAATGCTCCTTTTCAAATGGGAATTGCCCATATTTATTTCTGGGGTCTCCTCACCTCCAGAGAGAAAATGTCTAGTTACTCATTTCAAAGATTATTCATTCACTGACTTACCTCCATGGGAAGAAAGTACTTAGAGCATTTTCTTTTAAAGGATTCTAATTCTGAAAGTGTTATAAATGTAATGAACACTATGATATATGTTTATGACATATTTCCTGTAATAAAACAGTTCAAACAATGTCCCCATCCTAAAGAGACGTGATGGGAAGCTGTATGGGTAAGATGATTAATGTGAGGGGCTAATTTGTTTATTTGAATTGTTCAATGCAAGCAGGTATGAAGAGAAGCAGTTTTCCCTAAAAACACAGGACAAGCTCTGTATTCTTTATTCTCTCTCTGGTTTCTGTGTCAGACAATCATAAAAGCTTTCTAGCTTCCCCTTTAGAAAAAAAAAACAAAACAATAAAAGCTTCTTTAAATTACAGCAGATGCGAAGTCAGTGACTGAAATGATGGAAGACTGTCGACAAAGCTGTCCTAGAGGACGTGCTGTCAGGTAGGGGTTTGGTTGCAGCTGCAGCAAAGCTGTCAACAATTTGAAAACACGTCTTGCCCACAGCCCCGGGGCCTCCGACGAACGGGAACACAGTGGAGCCGCAGCTCTTCCTGGGGGTCTGGACCTGACATATTTGCCCCTGAAGCACCAAGTGATGCTTCTGAAGAGACGTACGTGTGCCTCTACCACCTACACGTGCCTATGGTTTCAACTTCGATTTAAAACAGATTGAGACATCTGCATGCTGCCTATGCCAGCAGAGCTGCAATAGTGTCTGGGCTGATCTACAGCAAGTGAACAAGCCACATGCCACGGAGACAAACTCCCTAAGAGCGAGCCCACTGCAACTAGCCCAAACCCACCAGCCTGGCCCTGGCCAGCAGCCAAGCAGTGTCCCTGCTGAAGCAAACAGTAACTCTTCCACTTCTGTAATGATTAATCTAATGGGTATATTTATAGTGTAAATGCTGTATATCCCCATTGTTAATGCTGACATCCACTGTAAATCCACTGTAAATGCTGACAGTGATTTGTTGTTGAATAAATTATGGGTCTGATATTCAAAGGCAGCCAAGTGCCAGCTCTGTTCCCATTGAAGCCACTAGGAAAAAATCTCTCTTGATTTCAGTAGTCAGATGAAAACTCAAGACTTTTAAAAATTCTTAATTAAATGGAGATGTAAAAGCTCAGAGAAACAAAATGAGTATATGAAAACATAAACTGCTTAAACAATTCCTTAAATTTACATCAGACCAAATTTTGCAGTTTGCAGGTATTTCACATCAAAGCCGTAACAGATGTGAAAGCCAAAAGAGAGAGAGAGAGAATTGATTCAGATTCACGACTCTTCTGTTTCTTAAATCCGGATATAATGCATAATGACTAAGTCTTAACCTTGCCCTGAAGTATACAACCTGACAGTATAATGTTTCTTAGAGAAAAGGTAGCTATATCTTGTGGCAATAACATGTAAAATTTAAGTGAGATGAATAATTAAGTAGAGATTAATAGATACGTTAAATAAATAATAAGTTTCATGAAAATAGCATCACATACATGTTTTAAAACCCTTAACTGAAAATGTGGTAAACAGTAAAGTACTTGCAGGAAATAACATTCATTTTCACAAAACAATCTATCAGTTTATAATGCGTTTACAGCACTAACTACCATTTATCCAGAGTTTTCTTAAGGGCAACTTGAAGTAGCTGTCTTGTTAAACATAAGTAAGGATCAGACCTGCTACCTTTACTCATGCTGAGCTCATTTTACCTGATCCTGCACATACGTTTAAAGTTGGCATTAAGAGCACAAAGGTTTAGCTGTGTCTCACAGCTCCCAAGACAAAGCCCATATCCTCAGGAAATGCCAGTTTATTTCAAAAGCATCTCCCATCCAATCACTCGCACACGTAATCCTCAGTACCTAGATGCTTAGGTACACCCGAGGAGCTAGATCTCATAACACTTGGGTTAACGAAAAAGGTATTTCCAAAAGAAGTACCGGTGAGACGAGCAGCCTCTGTCAGGCTCCTGAACCCTTTCAGCACTTAAAAGAGCAGAAATCAGCAGCTGCCATTCACACAGAACTAACAGGACTCCTTGTCCTCAAGGCAAAGGTAACTGTTATAAGAATCTAATAAATAAGTATATTGAAATAACTTCGTGCTTGAGGTTCTTCAAAGGTATTAGGTAAATGGGGGGCGCACTTAAAATGCAGTGAGACACTTGCTGGTTCAGAGTTCTTTGGGTACAATAGCTCTCAGCAACTGTGTCTGCTGTAAACCATGACAACAGGCTACATTCCAAAATATAGCAGGGAAGGGATGACATCAGAAACCAGCCACAGCTTTGAAGTGCACAAGATGGACAGATGTCTCTGCATTTCAGAAATTATTCTTCAGACCAGAATACTGAGCCCTCAACAGGCAGAGCATTTCCCATCTGTAACTGCGTTCTCAGCTGAGATCTTAACGGTGAAAAGCCTGAAAAGCAACAGCATTGCTGGTCCGCCGTTCAATCGCCCTCCGTGACTGCTGTCCTACACAAAGATGAATTTGGAAAAGTCACCTCTGAGGAGCTCACACAACCCAGAGAGCAGTTAACGGAATAGCGAAACTTCCCTGCCAGGACACCGGAGACCTCACCCAGCAGATTGCACCTGAGAGTAAATGTTTCCATGTTTGAGTTACAAACCTCCAGAAATAGGCCTTCAAGATTAGAATTTTCACATTCCCTTGGCTAAGGTGTTACTCTAAAAGGAAACTGCTAAAGAGAGATCTATTGCCTGAGGTAAGATTAAAAAGAAGGTTTCAGGGCAAGTAAGTTCAATGCAGAATGCATATGTATTTGAGACCCATTTATTCCATGCAGTTATATTTCTCCCTGATGTTCCTTTTCTTATCATGAAATTACACTTAGAATTAATAGGATTTAGCATTATATTCAGAATTACATAGTCAAAACTGTAGAGCTGTGTCCATCTTTGTGAGATACTTTCTAAACTAATTCTCACAAAGATTTCTCAGTCATCTGAACTAGATACAGGGTTTGGGGTTTTTTCCCCATTTTACAATTTTACAGATATTTGGATTTAAAAAAATGCTTAAACAAAATGACGCTTAATAAAAAAGTACCTGCTAATAACAACCATTTGCTTAACGGGAGTTGTACAGACAGTGCAGTAAGAGATTGCTTCTGTCTGCAAACAGAAACCATTTATAAAAATTAGTCTTATAAACCACCACACACAAATCTATGGGAAATCAATGCCCATGGTTTCTATTAGGAAGTAGTAATGAATTATTACTTATCCAAGGAGTAAAATAAGCTTCCCCCTCCCCTCTGAAGGCCAGATCCAAAGCCTTTAAACAGCCAGTGAAGCTTCTCACTGAATTCTGTGGGCTTTGGATGACACCCTTCACCTGTCCTTAATCTTGTCAACAAATTCTATCATATCCTTCAGAGAAAATCCTGTAGTTGTTTTAAGTATGTCTAATCCACAAGGACAAAGCTTTAATGAGTTTCTAAATTTATATCTTAAGAAGCAAAATAAAATAAAAAAACCCCTGTGACCTAGAATCTTTTCCAAAGCACTGCCCATCTTTTCACAGCCTCCGTGCACTCTCCTGCAGCGAAGTCTCTAGATCACATTTATCTCATGTGCGTGGGCAGAAACAGGCAGAAACCAGGAAATAACTCTCATGCTACACAGAAATATGCTTTTCACCATACCGCTCAAAAGACAGCAAAGGGACCATGCTCTGCATACCCTCTGTCACCCCAGAGAAGCTACTACCTCGTCTACCTGCAGGCATGTGTGTATATATGTGTATATATGTGTGTGTCTCTGACAGCATGACATCATCTCTAGATGAGAGATACTAGTTTTAGCAAAAACAAGAAGTCAAATAAATGAAGGATGGAGTAGGTCCCTGGGAACAGTAACAGACTTCTCCTTGATTCTCACTGTCCATCCCTTAGGTGATTTAATAAAGGGCAGGATATTGTGTGCATCGTAAAATCGGAGAGATAAAATTCATAAGAACTTCTTGTGTTCCACTGAGTTTGTTTATACTTTGGCAGTTCTGTAATTTAAAAGAATGGAACAGTACTTTCCATCCACACTTTATCAACCTGAGAACAGTAACATCCTAGTCCGTTTACCTGAGGTTTATTACACTTCTAGCAAAATGACAGATGAAAGCAAACACCAACCTTTTGCTTGTTTCTATTCAAGAATTTGAATTCCTTCAAATGAACCAATTCTGTACCCTACAGGAAGCTGCAAGTCAAAATCATTTACTTAGTCCCTTTTTATTTAATATTTCATTTAAATGTATCACTTTAAGGTAAATAAAATAAACCAAAGCTGGTAAGCGGCTAGAGGAGTGGAACATCAGTGGGTGAATTAATGAGAAAAGGAAGGGAATTTACTCTGGTTAGTCATGCATGCAGAATGTGCAGAGTAATATATGACAATATATAAACAGTAAACAATGCATTTATCACCACACTGATCATGATATCTGTCTGGTATAGCACTCTTTGCATCCCCTTTTTCTCTCATTGTTTTTCTAGTGTATATGGTCTTTGCGGAAAGGACAATATTCCTTTGTGTTTTCACATTGCTAGGCACATTTGGGATACAGAGAGGAGCCCTACAGAGAGGAGCTGGCAGGCACACAACAACGCAGAGTGCTCCCCAGCACAACGCTGGTGTACAGAACCGAGGGGAGGGAGCAGGTAACACTCCAAACCATACACCTCTTGTACTGTGCACCTCTTCCTTTTTAGTCCTGCGGCTTCTTCCCTGCTCGATCCTAATGTAATAAATAATGCCTTTTCCCTCATTTGCAGATACTGTGAGAAGGCTCCTCCTTTGTTGCATGTTTATATCTATTCAACCTCTTTCCTAACTGTTCAACTACATTGTCGTATAGAAGTTTGTGTATATCTTTAGAATTCAATCTGTATGGTGTCATTTCTGTACGTACAGCCTAAACAAAGTTTCTAATTGCAAATTCCCTTAATTATAACCATCTACTCGCACTAAAATAAGCTACAGTATTTAATGCTCAGACTTCAAAAATCACAGCATCCTCAGGATAAGCTCACTTTGAGTGCAAGCCAAATGATGCATCCTTGCTGTATCTATACCGCAAATACAGGCAGGTTCTTCACCAAAGGATCCCCGCCAAACAAGGACCTGTCTGTGCACCGAAGTGATCTATTAAAAAAAATAAGTAATGCAAAGAGTGATGGAATAGGACTTAAGTATGAAATGAAGCTTCAGCATGAAAGGGTAAATACAGCTTTTAAATCAACTTGCTGTTTCAGTGACACAGGAATTGCCACGCTGATGTGAAGTCAGACTGGTCTCCCAGTGCTTAGTTCAAGGTGCTGCAGAGCAACGGGCACACACCCCACCACAGGCTGGGGCAGGTTAATTTGTCCCTCTTAGGAGGGAACACTCTGCTCTTTAATAGACAGGAGTAAACAGAATCTTGAAGTGTAATTATTGTGGGACACAGTTCATGCCAATTACGATGACCGTGAACGTTCCCAATATCCACATTTCAGTCTTTTTCCAATTATAAATACCTTTAAAGTATCAACCACCTCTTCTGGTTGTAAATTTTATTTATATATTTAAGCAACATGTCTCTTTCTTTCATTGGTTTTGAATTTCCTGCTATTGTATTTCATCGAGTATCTCCCACCTTTTCTAGAAGTAACATAAAGCTTCAATCTATCTTTGGCAGTTACTCGTTGTTTTTATATTTTCAATTTTTTTCTCCTCCTTTTCTCCTCAGAGATTAAAAAGTCTTTTCCAGTTGTCCTTCACCAATTAATTCTTTTTTGTCCCCAAGACAGAGATGACGAGAACTTCACTTATTTACAAGGCTTATACAAAATATACATGCCATATGATGTTCTCTATAGCGTTCACAACCCCACATCACCTTTGCTTTTTCTAACCAATGCTGCGCATGCAGAGGACCTCCTTCCAGTTGTAACGCCCAGGTTCAATACCAGTATTGATAATTCCATCATTTTAGGACCAGGAAAAGTGCCTTAGTTGTTTCACATCCCTATTAAAGTTTTCCTAGCTGGACAGTACCATGGTCATATTGGGGCCACAAACTGTCCCCCATGTGCTCTTTGGCCTCACGAACCTAAGTAACAGGAAACGACTCACACCAAAGCAAGAATTATATAAAAATGGAAGAGGGTTGCTAGCACTAGCAAGACAGAAAACAAGACAGAGTATCTTTTTTAAAAATATTTAGGTTGATACAATATGATGATTCTACATCAAATTCTAGTGCAACTGGACAAATTGACGATATTCAAGTAAGTTGATCTTGAATAAAGTTTGTTTTGCTATGGAATGCATCTTCAGTAAGTTTGTTTTTCCAGGCATGACTCAGATATTAGGCAAACACTATCCACAATGTGTTTTCACTCCCAAAGACATTTGACACTTTTCCTCAGAACAGTGATGGAAGGACAAATATTTGAGACCTCCTCTGGGGAAAATCTTTGTTCGATTGCTACTTTAACTGGGATTTTCTTCCTGTACTCACTCACACCTTCGTTGTGAATTCTGCAGAAGCTCCCTTTGTTCCCTTTCAAATGTCACTCTCTTTTCTTGTCCCAACCGTTTATTTAAAGGCAGTTTTTCTTACTTGGTAAAAGGGCACTTGAAGGCATAGCAGTAGTCTAACATTTTCAGTTCCAGTCCTATACCATGTCAATTTAATCTCATTATTTGCCTGAAAGTCCTTATTCTTCTTGTTTAGGGACCTACAGACATATAGCAGCAGTCATCTAGAGGCAGAAAGAAGCGACATGTGGCACGAGCTTATAGCAAGCTAAGAAAAATTACCAAGCAAAAGGCAAGCTTTTTCACTAGAGGTAACAGTGTTAAATATAGTACTCAAGTGTCCCAAATACAATAGCAGCACTTTCTGCAAGGGTGCATATGCTTAAATACCTGATTTTCCGATGGCAAACTATGGTCGACTCCAAGGCGAGGAGTTGTATTTCTCCTCAGTTGAACTGCCAGTGCTTTCCATAGTTTCACAGCAAAGTTCCCAAGAGGCAACTGATCACTAGGAGCACGCGCCAGCAAGGAATCAAAAGCAGCTCCCATTCACCTGCAAGGTCGATACTGTGTCGATAGCAAAAAGCATTTTCTGGGTGAATTTGTAGGTATTTATTTCCCTGGTTGCTTCAGCGCTGGTGTAGCAAGAGTCAGTGACCTGAAGGAGCAGATGCCAGCTGGGAGACCTGCTCTTGCAATTCACAGGCCAGCCTTAGGTTACTGAACAGCAAAATGCAGAATGATGAAATTAAAGGAAAGGAGATTTAAGTCTATATAGATACGAAGGTATTTGCCTACTTTTCTTTAACATAATGTGTTCCAAAATGAGAGCAAGGACCATCCTGCCAGCAAGGGTACATAAAAGTTCATGTACCCATACCTGTCAGACATACTTTCAGGTGCAAATCAAATGTGGAGTAATACAGATGTTGTTTTAGGAGACAGGTCCTGCTGTTAAACCCTACTATGGCATCTGCATCATGCCCTCACTTTTTTTTTTTTTGACGTTAACAGATAACTGGTCTTCCCAGCCAGACCCCTATGAAATCCAAGCCGCAGCTGAGAGAGAGGTTCAAATATAAGCAACACATCTAGCTCACGAGCTGTAAAATGCTGGATATTCTACTTTAACCCAGTACTGACGCTTCTTTGCTGAAATTTTCCTTTCTCATTCCCAGGAAATACTGAAAAATCTGTTGTCTTTTAGTAAGCTTTAGTTTTAAACCTTTAAGGAACAAAACTGAAAATTAATGGTGTTAACATATAAGCGCAATAAAAATAGCGGCTGATAAAAATCCTTGTAAAAATGAAATACAGCTTATTCTTCTTGCAACTTCACATGCAGCTTGCATTTCCTCCTAAAGCTTCAGAAAAGGCCAGGAGACAGACTATTTATCAGAAAACCATCAAGCTGGAATTTCAAGTCAGGCTAAAAAGATCCCAGCTGAGCTGCTGACCTATAAATAAAAGAACCTATGAAGTATGGGACAGAGCTTGATTTCCTTAGCTTTGAACCCCAAAGCTGAATAGTCAAATGGAGAAAACTCTATCCACAGTTTAATTCATCTTATTTTTAAAGTTTTGCTGCAGCATCAATCACCTTTGGATTTGCTATCAGGTCTTCCTTGTGCATCAGACTATAAAATTCACACACGCCCCTGTTTAAACTGTCAGCTCATTAAAGAGAGTGCATTCAAAGCCACAACACTAATGAGACACCCACAAACTATACTTTTTGCACAGGCTTCTGTAGAGGAGGCAGAAAAGCAAGAGTTTGGGGTCAACTGTGCACACCAGGTGCCATGGTAATGGAATGAAGTGGTTAAAAAAAAGCATTGGAAAGTTAACAAGATCTATGTTACATACATGGCATTCCTCAAAAAAGTTCAGCGCTGGTCTGCTTTCAGATGGAGGTTAAGGCAGTTATGCTTTTGACTACAGTGAGAGAAGAGTTATGGATACATAATGCCTCACCTTGCAACCGGATCTACTGCGTCTATGACAGCTTTAGTGAAGTCTGTATTGTGAATTACATAAAATATACTGTCTGACCTTACCAGTTAAAATTGACTTTTTTATTTTATGAAGCAGTAAATTCAGGGTATGGAAGGAAGACGTAAAAGAAAAATTTATGCATCGCTGGGATGGCCACTATCCAAATCTCTGCAGCTTTCAGAAGAGTTGTCATTATTTGATGTCATGTATGAAATGGCTTGAAGATCTGAAAATCTAAGCCAAGTTCTCAGTCAGTCAGAAGTCTGTTGCACTATGCCACCTTACATTAACTAAAGATTTAGCATCTCATCTCTTAAAATTTTAAACTTTTATGTGGTGATTTGGATCACCAACACAAAGCGGTATCCGTTCCCGATGTCTGCAGGGGGCGGGTTGGCTGGAATCACGTTCACAAGGTCCTTCTCTTACTACTGCTAAAGGAAATGAGAGATTTAAATTTCACAGCTCTTCAGTCAGGAATAATTGTCTTCCCTCCTCATTACAGTGTCTTCATGTTTGTTAAAACTCTTTTGGGAAGAAAAGAGAAAGTGAAAGCAGCAAGATATATTAAGATGTATAAATAAGTAAACAAACAAACAAAACCCCCTCTGTTTTCCAGCTTTACTAGATAAGATTAAACTAGCTCCTATAATCAGACCCACCTCTCATCAAGAAAGTAGAAGTGAAGAAATGGCTGCGAGATAAGAATTGGCCTCAAGAAAAGCATCATCATTATTCCCTTTCCACTCCAAAACCTTAAACGTATTCAGTCCTACTTGATTTCATCAAGATACTGCCTAGGCAAGTGAAAAGATTCCAAAAATAGTGTCAGCACCAAGACTACTTGCACTGCAACATATTCCCGGACACTTTCCTTCTGATCTATCCCTTCTGACATGACATCCAGAACATCACTAAAGCTTAGTATCAGACTGTGGCATTCAGCATCTGACACTGCAGCAATTACTGAGTTACCATGATTGAACGTCTCTCCCTGAGTAATCCCCACAGACTGGTACTCCGCGTGAGAATTTGACTTTTGAAGAGAACACTGATCTTCTACACTGACACAGGTCGTGTTTCCAGGTCCTGCACATTCAGCATAACTCAAAGCAGCCCTGATATGAATTTCAACCAGCAGATTAAAGTTCTGGTGTTCTGCAACCTCTATTTACCTTCAAAACAGTTATTATTTACGTCTTCTATCTAGATAAAAATCACCCTTGGCACATCCCAGTGCTTCCTAGCTTTCTCCCTTTTTCTTGGCTGTACTACAGCCTCTTCAAAATTTGACACCAAATCTGCTCATTGTTTTAGCCACTCATTGTATCATGTGTAAGGAATACTGCCTATGAACTATATCTTGCACTTCTTCGCTATCCTTCTGCCCTTCAGAGGCTTTTAAGATTAATGCCTACCTGGGAAACCTCACCTCTGGGAAAGGATTTTGTTTTGGTTTCTCTAAGGAAAAGACTATGCAAGAAAAAAATCCAACTCCATCAAATCAATTGCCTTACTCATTAGTCAGGCAAACGTTTTGGGGCGCTTCATGTACAACAGCTCTGTTTCTGTTCCCTCCAGATTAAGAGCCAAACCTTCCACTACGGCGTGTGTCAGCCTTGGCAGGTGCAGAGGTAGCATGACTTCACGCACACTAATGTACTTCCAATTTTGTTCTGGATTTCCAATATAAGACAGACATTCATTCCTTCTTTACTACATTTTTGCCATTCCTTTGTCATTTAATTGGGAAAAGCTAAACTGAAGCATGTAGTGCAAAGTGGACTCGTGATACCAAGTGCAATATATCCTCAGGTAGGCATCAAATCCAAATTCTGCCTTGGGATGGAAGCATAAAGCTTCTGCAAGTGTCTAACAGAGGGAGAACTTTGCCAAGATTTAATTGAAACCACAAAGTAGACGTGTAATGCTCAAGTTGTCCGAATTGCCAGAACCAGAAGCTGGAATGATACCTGTGCCTTTTGGAAACACAACACTTCACATGATCCAATGCATGGCTCCAGTCAACCTCAACCCCTTTCCCTGATCTCACAGGCATCTAAAGACCAGGCTATTAGTCCTTCATTGCTTTCTATTCCAAAGTTTTACCCTGTTTCAAGATCACCTCTCATTCCTTGCTGTCTGACAACACTTTTAGCTTTTTAGAAGTTTTAATTCTACTAATTATTTATATTCCAAAAAGTAACATTTTTGATGTATATGCTCTTCTTGGCCACAGGCTTTTTTACCCCTTTTTCTACCGAACCATTTCTGTTTTTCTAAAATGTCCAAAGAAAGGACACTTTTACCAGCACTGAAATACATGGCATCTCTCTCGTCTTACATAAAAATTAAGCCCAGCCTGCCATCTGTTCAATCTGTCACATCTAACACTTCCTGCAAAAGAGAGCTAGTTTGATCATCACCCACCTAGACTTTGATAGAGTGATCACAGGATCTCGTCTAAAGGATAGTAACAAATTTTACTGTCTCTCCTGTTAGCAGTCATAAGGCATTTCAAACTTAGATAAGATTCAGAATTATGCAACAATTCCTCTATTATTCATAATAAGAAGAAAACCTTTTATTATTATTATTATTATTTCTGTTGTAAAGAAAGCAAGGAGTACACCATGGCGACAGAAGAGAAACTGAAGCAGTATTGCAAAAGGAAACGGTAAAACGTATACCATTGAGAGCAAAGCCAAGGCCGAGTGGTTCTGAAAGAGCTCATGCCTTGAGCATCCCGAAGGATAAGGCAGAACACCTATAGGAAACGTGGGAACCCGATACCAGGGGGAACAGCAAACAGATCTCAGATTTGGCCAGGGTTGTTCTGCTATGTCCAGACAGTACCATACAGCACCAGTACAGTCAGGTTAGGATCATTTCTGAGAGCTAGTAAAGAGCCCACAGAGGTTTGGCTGCTCAGGAAGACAAATAAAACTATTTTTGACCTAAGATACATTTCTCTAATATAAAAAGATTTTTCCATAATTGAAGTTTAATGACTTCACATTCCAGAAGTCAATAATTTGAAATCATTGTTTTATGACTACACTGAGCATAAAGCTCAGTCCTTGAAAACAAACCCATGCCTACTGCAACATCAACATTCATTCACCTCTTACAATTTTTCCAAGGGTGACGACTGAGCTGCCAACAGCCCTTTAAGGAAACTGTCTCTTTCGCATCTACAGTGTTCATTAGACAGTCAAGCCAGATGTAAGTATGAAAGTCCATACACTGATCATTCTGATAAATCCAAGATGACAGATAACAAAACAGGGAGATGTCGAAACAATAGCCATGATGGGTTTTTACCAAACAGAACATTCACTGGCTTGTTGCACCGCAGGGCTTGGTATCTGTAACGTACAGCAATCAGTTGTGAAGAGCTGAGAGTCAGAGGGCACTGCAGTGGTTCTCACGTAATCAGAGTATGGGGGATTGCAGAGTCACCTGATAGTTATTTACTTTACCAACCATGAAAGGCAGAAATCGGGCTTACATATTTTAAAATGCTTTAGCACTGGATTTTCTGAAGATGGGTAGGGAAACAGCATTTCCAAGACAGAAAACAGGTCAGAGAAGGGAGTTCTTCCCCAGAACAGGAATGATCTCTTTTGACAGAGTCCTGGACAATTTCCATCCTCAGCAGGCATTTTTGCTTATAATTAAATCTATTTTAACTTCCAAAAATATAACATGGAACAGTGGCTGGGACAAGGGGCAAAGAGAGGATGTAAGACAAAAGATGGTTGTGATAAAGAGAATAAATAGGTACTGTGACAAGAGAAGAGAGAGTGGATCTGCTTCAGGACTCGAAGCAGACAGGCACACAGGGCTGTGTTTGCTTAGAAGCAGACCGCAGCACCGTACAGCAGTTTCTGACCAGAAGTGAATGGTAATACAGTCCATCACCGATGTTTGTAGAGAGCCTTGGAGAAAAAAAAAAAAAACACCACAAAAAACCACAAAAAACCAACACACAACAACTTTAAAGCTCTTGGTCTTTGGGACTTCAAATAACAAGTAGAAAGAATCTCAGCTTTCTAGTTCAACCTTTACCCTCACAGTGTTTATGACTGACTCAAAAGATTTTTTCCATCGCTAACACACCTGTGTCCTTTCCAGAGGTTAAAAATCCAGGTAACGACCCAGACTGACCCTGCTCAGCTTACAAATGCTGAGAAGAGCCTTGCTTGCAAAAGTACGGCTTCTTTTCTGTTAAATAAATAATTAAATAAAATACTGAGTCTTTGCTTTTGTTAGCTAAGACACTGCTGAGCCCTTCTGTCACTCTGGAACCGCACAAGAGCCTGTATATAAAGGAGGATTATGAAACAACCTCTGAACAAAGCAGAGTCATGGGCTCACCTGATCTATGTAGGGCAAGGACCAAAACCACTAAGCACCTAAAAAATTTCACTTAAGTCCAACATTTAGGTGTTACTGAGACCATCAGAGCATATACGCTACGTTGCCTAACTCCATGGATTTATGAAGTGTGGTCGACATGGATGCTTCCACCAGTAGATGTGTACAACCCTGAAGCCTGCTGCTGCCAAGCAGGATCCAATGCACATCATCAGCTCATTTTATATACCCGAGATTACCCAAATGAGACTTCCAGGACAGGCTAGCTGTATACATTTACATAGCTCTGAGTTTAAGGAACCCACTCAGGAAGCAGCACGGGTATTTTCAAATCCCCACAGTGCACGAGTCAAACCCAAGACTTGTTTGCACCAGGAGAAACCCCAAACCCCTGTGCGATTGTGTGCTTACCCTCCAGAGACTTAACACCATACCGCAGCTGACAATTTTCTTTAAGAGGGGATGCCTTCCAACATATCTCGCCCCTCTCCATCTTCTGCTGGATGGATTCTCCTCTCAGTTTTCTAGTTCTTGTTAATCCTATGCTTAAACAGGTTGTTCTCCCCAGAAGTGAAAGGGTAAAAGCAGGTACAGAGCTTAGAGCTGAAAATTCCCCTAATTGAGCAAGCCTTGATGTGGGCATTTCACGATGACTGGTCTCCCATTGCCTGGGGTTTCAAACGGGGGCCTGTCAGCCAAGATCAGCCCTGAAACTGCCGCGGGTAACAAAGGACCATGCAGAGAGGGATGATCTATATGCTCAAGCTTAAGTCAATCCCCTGAAAGCTTTAAAGAATAAGACCAGCAATTTGATAAGGAACCAGAGTAAAGTGAGCTATAAACATCTTTTGCAGCATAAACTGCTGCTAGATTAGGTTTGTAAAACATCTCATGGCGAAAAGGGGGGCATTGTTGTGAAAAGCACAATTTCAAAATATCTCATATTTTATTTTTGAGCTTGTTTTTTTAAAATTATGTTTATCAATCATATAAGATTCCAGGGGTGATACAAGTGATTCCAGGGGTGATTCCTTACAAGTGATAACATGAATAATCCACTGAAAATTAATTCTGTGTGTTGGTTCTACAGTTTTAAACATAATAAATCATCAATCACCACCACAGGACCACAGCATCTATTTCATGCATGAAGCAGCACCTGATCATGGTAAATTTAGCTGTGTCTTATTAAACTGACTGCAGTCTCTGGCCAGCTAGTAGAACCTGAATAGGTTTTCACATTATATTCCTCAGAGCTCAATATAAATCAAGAAGTCTCAGCTTCATGTATCTACATGATTTTTAGAAAATGACAACCATTTCAACTACTGAACTACTCAGCAAGTGTGTGGTTAGTCTGAGGACTAAAAGTTCAAGGAAAAATCTCTCCTTAGCCCCCATGGCTCTGGCATGACAACTGTACTACAGATTAAAAAGTTAATTTTGTCTCCATGCAGTCAAGTAGATTTTGTTTGTTCATTTGTAGTGAGGTTTTTTGGGTTGGGCTGGGGTTTTTTTGAGTGTCAGTGAGTTATTCTATACCACCAGAAAAGCATAGTCACAGGCAAACAACGTGGTTATGTCCTGTTCCTCTAGAAATCACTGGCAATATTTCTACAAGAGGATCAAACGGCGTATGATCAATTTCTCATTCAAATTCATTTCTTCTTCCCACCAAAAATGAAGTCAAAGCAATTTAAGCATTTTCCAAATCCCTCTGTCCCTTCTCCCCATGGTTTACTGGCTACTCCTTTTTTAAGGAAAAGAAATTTTCTCCTCTGTTTATGTTCTAAAGGATGTATTATGTGTGGCCATCTGTGTCAAGGTTTTATTCCAACCCCACCTGTTTCCTTCACTATATACACACTGATTTTTCATACTTGAACTACTGTGGGAAGCAAAGATTTAACTATCAAGTATGAAACATATGTTCCTGTGAAAATCAAATCAAAAGAGAATTCTTGTGTGACCTGTTCTTTGCATCAAGATAAACCTCTCCTGACATTGCATTTTTCTTAAAAATCAAAATGGGGTTGAAGAGGCTGGAAACAGTACCTTGGAACTCCCCTTGTCACCTGCTAACCTACAGCACCACAAGCGTTGGGAGGTCAATTGTTGCTCCTGGCAATCATTAAGTCTTATTCCTGCCTCAAGGACTTCGCTGTTTGGCAACAAAACAGGCCCAACAATCCTAGTTCAGTATTTTCTCGATTCTACTTTGAATCCCTCTGCTATGTGTGTATAAGAAATAACATAGGATATACTTGTTTATGGATTTCTCCTCTTCTTTACATCTTTAGCGAAGGGGGTGACTGAAAAAGCATATGATGCTCTTTTCATTCAAGATACTGAGGGACCAGTATATCTGATGTTAAGACAAGTTCAGCAAATTCAGAGTTCTGCTGATTTACCCTCAAGATTCTGGGCTTATCATTTCAACATGTCTGTTACTGTGACGAACACAGGGTCACAGCACTGGGATCTCACATGCTCATCACACTGACAGTCAGAAGCTACCACAGCATACCCAAGGCAACTCTCGGCCTTTATTTTTTTTTAAAAAATCTGAGATATTAAGAAAAACAAAGTTTTCAAAAGAAAAGTGTCTGATACATTTAGAAAGACCTTTTTCATCCATACGGAGCTATGAAGCTTTGCACCTACCACAAATTTCTGTTCGCCTGTCCTTTTACCCTGCACTGCTAGGTAAGTCCTGCTCACATGGCTTTCTTCATATGCCTATTCACAGGCCAACTGTCAGAAACAGGAGTCGACGTGAGTCTTTCGACTGACTTTAGCCTCACCCAAAGAGATTACAGGAATAACTGCAGCACAGCAGAACCTCATCCAAAGGCTGCACAATCCTGTACTACTCTCTCTCCACAACTTCAACAACCATGACCATCGCATTTCCCTATCTAGTTCTATTTTCCTGAAAAGCACTGAAATACTTCACGCAGTTCCTTGACCTAAAAGGAAAAAGCTCCAAATCACAGCCAAAATCATCTTCACAGTAACTGTGACCTTCAATATCTCGGTGACTAAAATCTGCATTTCCTTAAGGAGAAGAGTCATCAGCCTACAATTATCTATTTAGCAAGCAAACACTGCTGGTCTTTCGCTGTCACCAAAGCAATGTCAAAAGGAAACAGGCAAAAAAATCATTCCAGTCTCTAGAAATGTAATCACAGTTCATGACACAATAGCTCGAGTGCTGCTCACATATAGATCTGCTTTTGAAGCATTCGATACAGCCTGGCACACAGCAAGGATGTCTCACAGACTTTCCTAATATTAATTTATTGCAGAGAGCAGGTCTAATTTCCTGCCCTCGGTACAGTAACAGGTTGGCAACGCTTGTATTTATTCTACTTTATCTCTCATTGTTGAATCTCAGACAGCCTGTATATTTGAATATTGAGCTTATTTGTATAGCTACAATATAACTTATACATTACCACACTGTGTACCTTCTTGCACCTGACCTATCCTTTTGAAACAGATTTAGAATTCCCCACAAATAGCTTCACATCCTACCTGGAGTTTTATACAAAAGCATATACACTGCACAGAAGGAAGGGCGGGTGCGGTGTTCATAAATGTAGCCCACCTCTATATATTTTCCTTAGAAGCATGTATTACCTTACAACGAAATTGGAAATATAAAAATCCTCTCTGATAAACATTTTAACTTTTCACCAAATACCCTGGCAGCGGGACGGCAGTCCCCAGGCACCGGCACTGGATTACCCGCTGCTCTCCCTGCCTCAGACAGAGGTTACACTTTTTTGAAACAGAAAGGCAATTTCATGTTAGCTCTGTGTGATTAAAAAAAAAAAAAATAAAAAAATCAAAAATCAAATCTATTTCTCTTCTCAGTGGCCTTCCAGGAAAGTTTTCAATCCCACAGTACCGTTGGTTCATGTTAAATTTATCCGAATTACCATTTAGACAAACAGAGATTAAAAGTACTTAAGGCTTTAGCTAGAAATAGTCATAAGGCTAAAACTAAGAATTACAAATTACTGAAGAAAGCTTTCAAACCTACTGCCTTTGTAAGACTACTCAGCTAAGTTTCTTGATAATCTTGAAAAGAAAACCAAAAAAACCCTGATAATAATTGACTAAAAATTTGTAGTTTAACATGTTAGTTATATGGTGCCTTATATCTATGTAACATATAATTAAATGATTATCAAGCAATGCATGGCAGCCTTTGTAACTGAAGTTAATTCACTGCTTTTACTTTAGTTAATCTGATATGATAATAGGTATACAGATGGATAGTCCTATTTGTGCAGTTGAGTGAACCTTTTCTATTTGATTTAAAATGAGACAAGTGGTCTCCTTAATTAAAGGCTACCATGTATGGACACACATAAAATGAGTCATCAGATTCTTCCCCTATTCAGTTAATCTGAGGGTTTTTTCCAAGTCCTGCCATAAACTTCATGATGCCATATTAATCAGACAGCACTCTGTCACTTAAACAGCTGCTAGACAAGGACTAACAAGAGGAACCGGGAGGAATTCCTACATGCCTGCCTCTCTGTGAATAATACATCACCCACTATCAACAATAAATCAAGGAAAACCAAACATTTTAGAAGAGTCTTATCTTTTTAGTCACTGGCAGATTTGCAGTGATACATCTCAGCGTCGGTATGAGCAAAAGTCAGCCTTCACGGGAACAGGCCCAGTGCTGTTGAAACTACAAAAATTATGTCAGGTCTGGATATGATCCCAGCTTTATCTGACAAGCTGTATTATACAGAGGTAGAAAACACATGTGCTCATCTTTTACCAATACGCAAAAGAAATTAAGCCAATTTCTTACTACACCGCACTCAATGTATAAAAGGCAACAAAATATAACCCACATAGAAAACATTGAGTGCTGCGTTAAAGCAGCAGTCGGAGGAAGTCACTGTGTTCTACAAGCACAGATAGTACTCTCACACCCACCCAGCTCTCAGCTGGGTTTGTGTTGTGTAAGAAAACAAGGCCAGACCATTTTTTTTTTTGAGGATTCTGGTCAATAATATCTATGGCTTTGATCTACATAACGTTTCTTTTGCAATGCCCAAAGCATAGTTTCCAAACCTAGATTTAATTAAAGTTTACTTACCAACACGGTCTGAACTTTAAATGTGCATTAGACTCCCTGAACCACATTTCTTGTGCTGCCAAGTTTAATGAAGAATACTTTGCCCTTTAAAAGACCAAGTCCTCAAATCAGCAAATGTTGCTTTTGTACTTACAATGAGGAACCGGCAGAAAAGCTTACAGAAGACAATGGCATCACTTTAGCACATTAGGTGAGAGCTGTTTGTAAATGACCACAATTCAGGGCCAAAGATATAAGGCTATACCATTGAAACTGCAACTTCAAGGCATTAAAGACTGCAACCAAGCCTATCTACTAAGCTGCTTTTTTTTTTTATTTCAGAGTAACATGCATTGTCCCCGGCCTGATGGATGATTCTGATTATGCTTACACGCACATCACTAAGCTTTTAAGCAGCTCTACAATGCTGAAAGGGCAATGTAGTGAAAGCCATCTGGATCTTTCACTGAAAATCTTTATTAGATCCTTCTGTGCTGCTGGACTCAACCTCTGTTGCCACTTTCGCCACATTGCTGAAACCGGCCAATTTCATCACTGAATCTTTAGTCAAATCCCATCAGATTAAAGCAGGTGCAATGGATTTTGCACTTTGAAGAGAGATGGCTGACAAATTCATTTTTAAGAATATATATTGTTGCAGCAACAAATTATAAAAAGAGAAGAACTTAGCTATTTAATAGCAAAACTGAGAATCCAAATAATTGGATTACCTCCGTTCTTGTCTGCAGATAGTCTAAACTGTGTTTAGAAAAGGCAGCAGGAGACCATCTCTGCCTCATATAACTGATACAGAAACTAGCACTGTGGTTTTTAATCTCATGTTAGACTTTTAGTTGATCTTCCGATGTAATTGCTTTCTCAACAGCAATAATAACCAAAGGACTCCCAGTAATGACTTTCACAAATCGTTAAAATTAGTTTAGTAAAAAGTGGATAGAAAACATATTTTGCTTCCTCCTTTTTAAACAGGAAAGCTCAAATTTAGTAGCAGAGCTCAACTAATGCCGACTTCTCACCAATGTCATGGCAGCAATTGTTTGAAAAATTAAATATTTCAGAATGAAAGATTTCTGCCTTCCAATACGCAGGGGAAGAATCCTGCTTTACACAAAGCTCTGGTAGAGAAGCAGGGAGCATACAAGAAGAAATTCACATTTCCTCACTATCAACTGCTAGGATTGCCAAAGGAGCTGCAGTCGTACTTCTCCATTCTCAGTCACAAGAGAAGACCTGCAGTAGGCACCTTCAAGTGCTCAAGACACCAAAAGGGATGGGGATCTCAGAGATGCTACGGAAGGAAAAATCCTGAGCGCCCACTGTGAGTCAGTCAGGATCAGTACTACCACAACAACAGCTACCCTGTGGCTAGCAGATACTGTACGAAATGTCCTATTTTTCATCTGATAGTAGAACGAGAGGGGCAGGATATCAAACTGGTATCTGTGCCCAACCAAAAAACTGCATAGTAATTAACAAACCCCTTCAATTATTATATTTATCACCCAAAAAGAAGTGATATGTAAGTGGTCATTACCCACATCATTTCCTACCATTTCAAGTCTGGAAATGCGGGAGATCTGGCTGCCCCTATAATCTAATTCTGCTCTCCCACAACCTCTGTTTTCTGGAAACAGGAATACTGTTAAAAAAACAGTGCAAATCCACCATAATCGAACTTTGGGTAACTGGATTATGACATTTGCTTTCCTTCAGAGTCCTTCACTTTACAACCTATGCACTCCTTAATATAAACCTGAATCTGTCTAAACTCATCTAGTTGCTTTTTCTCAAAAAAACCCACCAACCTCAGAAACTACAAATTCTGAGCATCTTTATCATCTGTGCTCACTAGGGTGTGACTCAAACCTTCAGCATCAAACACAGCCTGCCCCCACTGCAGCTACAAAACTACCTTCACATCTGAGTGACGTTTCCCTAGAGATGGCAGTCAGCTTCTGAACGCAGTTTCAGGAGTGAGGAGAAAGGAAATCCTGTTCAGTTCATCCTTCTCCTTCCTTTCTGCTTCCAGCAATTGTGCCCTTGCGACGCCATCTGTGACCCCTTTGGGGAAGTGGGTTCCAGTCCCCCTGAGCATGACCAGTGGAGCTGCTTGCCCTCTCCTTTCCTGGAGACCGAAGATGCTTCATCCTTTGTAGGTTTTACAAGGTATATAGAGTTGTCAAGAGCTCTGGATTTGGTTCAGTGTTTACAATGCAGTAGAGAAGGAGCCTAAGGTGCTTCCCTGCTACTAAAAGCTGTACAGGCAGCTCCTGCCGTGTCTTCAGGGAGGGCAGAAGTCCAGCCCTGGGGTCATCAGTGAAGGCATCGCCCCAGGGAGAGAAAGAACCTTAGTGATTTTTTTTTTTGACTGTCTTCAAACCTGGACTGAGAGTCTCCATCTCAAATATCAATCTTATTGAAAGCAGACAGTGGAAGAATAAAACCTCTTGAAAGAAAAGTTGTAAGACTTCCTTCAGATCAAAACATTATGGGCAAAAAGGGATTGCTGCCTGTTTCCCCTGGAATAAATTTTTAAGTCCCAGCTCATGTTTTCATGACACCACTCAAAAACCAACCAAACAAAAACCTGCTTCTAAAAGCCTGTGAACTCGGTGGGAACATGCAAGTGTATGAAATCAGCCACCTGCATAAACAAAAGCAGTACCAAGCCCAAAATGATTTCATTAGCTAGATCTGTATCTCCAATATGACAATATGGCACGTCATTTTGTTTTCAGAAGCAGCAAGATTACAGCAGGCCTATCCACACACACATGCATTTCTATAGCACAATACACAAGAGTCTAAAACAGGTAAGTGGTCATTTATTCTAAGTAGCAAGATGTGCTTCAGGTGTTGGTTCAATACAACCTGCCCATACTCCTGCTAGGATATTTTCTGGCAGCTTGTCTTTCAAAGTCTGCCCAATTCCATCCTCGTGTGCACTCAGGCTGCCGGCTCCTGACTAACAGCTGCTGGGAAGCAACAGGCCAGGACAAGACCCCATCTTCAATCTGGCACCAGACATACACCTTAAAGCATTTCCTAGAGTGGCAGGTAATACGGGTGATGCTCATCGCATACTTTATTTCAGGAGGACCACATTCATCAGAATCCTTGCTTTCCCACCACTACGTAAGAGTAGTTTTAGACCTGCATCATTCCCCGACAGAAATATTTTTGCTCACTTCTAAGGAAGTTTAAGAGGCCAGCTAGCCTCCTGCTAATCATCTCTCATGCTGGGTAACAGTCCAGCAACGTAGACAAAAGTATACAAAAGTATTCCGCTGCTTCTACTCATCTAACTTTTCCAGCTATGCCAAACTATTCGGTCTCAAACATTTTCAGTTTCCCTTCATTGTATATAGATGAATGTGCTGCTATTTCACATTTTTTAATGCATGCTTATGACTCAAACTTTGCATGGCTCAGGCAGAAGAAACACTATCACTTGGAAAGTGTGTTTGCTAGTCTGAACACAAAACATGACACACAACCAGTTACCTGGTGAGTATTCTGGACACCGTATCAGAGGATTCCTTGTCTACTGACTGTCAGTGATATCCCAAGAGTTCAGCTTAAAAATAAAATTACTATTTTGACCCTTTCAAAATATCTGGGAAGTGTTTTGATAAACTATTTTTTATGCAATTATCACTATTATATTTCTTACTAGTCTCTTTGAATTTCTAACTACTTGCTGTTCATTTTTCTTATTCGGGGTTCACAGTTTAATTTCTTGACCTATATCCAGTAAAAGTTTACAATGCCAAAAACGTGATAATCCCATGCTGTAGTTATAAAATTGGTTAAATACATTAGGAATGTTTTTACAGGAGAAAATTATATGGCTCTGCAGAAAATTTTACAAGCGAAGATATTTAGACAAGTGCTACATCAGAAGTAGCACCATATGTTCCCCTACTTCAGCATGAAAGACAAAATGCCTGTAAAATGAAAAGCAATGAATTTTTTTCCAAAACCTACTGCTCTAAGAACTTAAAAATATGCACTTATTTCAAGTACCAAATAATCAGACCAATCTAATTAGGAAAGAGATAATTAAAAGTCTAACAGGTTGCTAAACCATGCTTATCGCACACAACCTGGTCTTTGCTCCAGTTTATAAGCAAGATTAAAATAGTAACAGTACCGGTGTCGCTCTAATCTCCGCACAGGTTTGAAACATTAAACTGCACTCAGACCACATTTCATCATAGGACGTGCCATTAAAAGCTCCCTACTTAGCATGGCAGGAAGCTCCTGTAATTGCAGTAACTCGCTACTCATAACAAGAATTGTTACCCTAGTCCTGTCATCACATATCACTGACTGGAAATGTTTAGGCTGTCATTTTTGAACGTCAAAGCCTGATTCCCCACTGAGTGTACATAGTAATGGAGCTTTAAAATCCTGGACTGAATTCTGAGCGGTGCTATTCATAAACATTTTTAGAAACTACTCTGCTACAGTTACTTGGTACAGGAAACCTCCAACTTCTGGCAGAGAGCAAGAACCTTTACCCAGTCTTCCCTCAAAGACAGCCACTGCTTCACAGGACTTGAAGTAAACATTTCAGACTGCAGCATTTGACAGATGGCAGCAACCACCTACCTGCTAGAAATGACTCTACTGGCATTGAGCCAAAATATCTCAAAACACTCTAGTTCACCAAGTTCCTGTCTTCCACATCTGCCAAGTCACACAGATGTTCAGGCTGAGACTCATCATGGAGATTTGTATCTGCTAAGCACCACTTCCCCTCTTCCCTGGCATATTCACAAGATGCCACACTATTGATCGATACTAAGGGCCAAATGACCATCTTGCCAAAACATTGAGTTCTCTTTTTTGTGTGTGTGTGTAAAAGACCTTTCATTTTCAAATTTTATTCTGATGAAAGATGAATACTCCTTTTGATTGTACTAGTTAGCAACCTGAAATCCTCAGCTGGTAGTCGACCATGCCTCCGATTGTATCAGCATCTTGATTTCCCAAATGAAGACAACCACAGCTACAAAACTATTCTGCAGCATTAAAAATAGGCCACAAGAAGGAAGACAGAAAAATACAGCTTCCTCTAGGAAAGCTATTACAGCACTTCAAGTTTGGATTCACTGTAAATCACTTTCTCTATGTGCAAGGACACTTTTAAGCACGCCTGTAAATGCAAAAGGTACATTAACATCTTCTAACATGCCTGCTGCACACACACAAAAAATAATTAAAAATAGCTTTGTTCCCCACTGGCCTGGTTAACATAATTCAGGAAATTCAGGAAGGAAGGAAACATTGCCTTAATAGTTGATTTTGAAAGGAAACACATTGAAAATGTTTGTATCAAGCTAATTGTTCATAAAGGTATTTTCTAGGCATGTGAGTAACCTCAGCCCCAGTTTTTACTCAAAACAGACTAATCCAAGAAAAAAGCTGTTAGAAAAGTGGTATGATGCAATGGAAAAATCAGTAGCTAAAACTCAGGACACCTGGATTTAAGGTTTCGCTGGTGGTTGATTAATCCTGTCTTGTCATTTGTTTAGTTCACGGTTCTTCATACACAAGACGATAACCAGGCACTACTAACAGGTGTAAGCATTTACTCAGGTTAACAGCACATCCATAGCTCTTCACACACATCAAGGTCTCAACTTCACAAAGCAACTGATATCTTGGCTACAATCAGGGGAGCATTCACGCACGTAAATTGATGTAAGTTCCACACATTGATGCTATCCTGGTCAACATACGAGATCCCTCCAGGGCTAGAGCTACCACGAGTTAATCCATCTCCAGCTGCAAAGCCAAAGCCTGCAAGTCAGAGCTGCTTGATCTCCTAGCAGTCACGCAAGACTGGTGCACAAGCCTCTGCAGACTCAAACTCCACAGTTAGAAGGTGGAACAAGGAGAGGACTTTCTGATGGCTTTCCACAGCAACCAAGTGAGCAAAGAAAAACAGCAACGTCCTCCTCGCCTCTGGCTCTCCTGGTTGGTACCACAGTCCCCACCTCTGAGATCACAGACTGGCTTTGGACCTTTCAGAAGCTCACAGGACTCACTGAAACACAGAAGCAAGCTTATGCAGCACAAACCAGAGCATGAGTTTTTCGTCCAGCAGATTGGGTCTGAAAAGAACAGACATACTTCAATGGCAGTTTCCAGAAGATGCATAAACGTCATTAGTCTGATGACAAACATCTTACAGATTTTCAGTCTTTCCCTCTGCTGGACGTTCATGAATTCAGCAAAATTTAAACATACCACAGACACACAAAACAGATATCACCGAACATTTATTTTTGGTGGCTTTCAGATCTGATATATACTTGGGTTTTTCAGAGTTTGGCTTTGTGTTTTTGAGGGTTAAGTTTTCTGCACAATACACAAGTAAAAACATGTGTTCACAAAACCAGAGCGAGATAACAGGATACAAGATCTGAAGACCCCACTGCGGCAATGCCATACCAGAAAGTGAAGGGAGCCACCTGAGCAGTGAGGAGCACACCTTGGTTTTGAGGAGGGCAGAGGATGCTCAGATCTCTTCGAAAATACTCCCCACTCTATGGGAACAGTTATCAACAAACTTGCATGCAATGAAACTGATACCAAGCCTTATCTGACTAGCTATCACTAAAATCTCACACCTCCACACAGCCAGCCTCTAGCCCTGCTGACTGGTTTGCAGCTACCAGGCCATATCTTGCATGGTGTGGAGGATAAGCACCAACCAAATTGAAAGGAGACAGGCCTACAGATGACAGCTTAGTCAGCATCATGCCAAGCCAAGAGCCACAATCTCATCCATGCCTGGACCTCCACAGATTTGCAGCTGGCTTGAGCCCTGAATTAGAAATACATTTGGATTGCTAAAGGGATAGTGTTTACATGCAGAAGAGAACTGGGCCTGCAAGCCATAGGTCAAAGAGCAACTTCTGATCTACACCATTAAAATAGAGAAATCTATGTTTGTTGAAATACGTTTCTTTATGTATGCAACAAATGTCTCTGGATGTGGCTAAAATTGAGAATGTTCTCAGCTTTATCCTCTCCAGATTCCTGATCAGACTTCTGGAGCAGAGAAGAAACTGTCTCTAAAAGAAACTTTCCCACTGTGTTTCACCAGATATGATGGGACACCAATTTAGTACTTAGTAAGCACTGTATCAACAGTCATGCTAGCTAGATGAGTAAACCAACCGGCTGGGTTATTCATCATCTAACTAGCACGACTCCTGAGGCACCTGAATACTATGCTGATGGGTAAAAACAGAGACCAGTGAGGCTCAGTGTTCAGAATTAAGAGGCCCTTGGTTCTCCGGGAAACAGCATTTCCTAATAAACAGAATATAAACATTATCTGGATTTTTCTCACTCTGGGCAGTGAAAATCCACTAATCACTTTCATCTTCCATTACAGATCCTTTCCCATGAGTTTCGAGAGCCTCTTGCTCCTTATGCATCATGGTTGTATTTCTGAGCAGCACTGCAAGAACAAGTTAAAAACTAACAAAATTTTGGACACATTAAAAGCACTTAATTAAAAATGTTAAATTTGAGAGCAAGTGTCACCCGACTGCATCTTTGCAGTCAACACCCTGTTTCTCCAGTAACAAGGACAATGAATATCCAAAAATCTCACATTAGGTTTAAGGGACACGTAGGATTAATATCTAACATCAATTTACTGAAAAATACATCTGCTAAATGCACCCCTACCAAACACAATGCAGAGCCAAGGTTTGCTACATTTTAAAGTATAGATCTTTTCATACTGATAAATTCAACAGATATTTTGCTCTCAAAGCAAACAGAAATTATTTCTCAAACATTCTTCACTAATCCTTCAAATATCCATTTTCCAAACTGGTATCAGAATCAATTCTGTCGATTTTGTTAGTCAAAAAAATAAAATAAAAACAAATTAATAAAAAAAATAATCAAGCAATGGAGGTGGAATAGAGTATGTTGCCCAGGAAACTGAATTTTAGCTTCAGTGCCTGAAGTACACATTTCCAGGTGGCAGTTGATAAGTGTTGACTTGTCATTTAAGTACAATACACTTTGCTTAATTTGGATTGTTGTAGAGTTATCATGAAAGAGGGTCAAGCAAGTCCTTTTGTGCTACATCTCTTTTTGGACTTCCCCAAGTACCTTTTCAGTATTCCACGGGTCTACAACTGGATGCACTTGCAGTAGTGCTGATCAATACAAGGAGTTATCCAACTCATTCTTGACAAAACCAGGATGATGGAGTGACTTGAGAGGATAAAACTCTGAGACCCAAGCTTCCAGGATAGTCTGATCAGTCACTTCCACGCTGTCAGGTAATCCAGCAATTCATTTTTATCAGTCTGAACACAACTTTTCAGTACACTCTAAAAGGGTAAGAAATCTTTCCATTTTATTACGTTCACAGAAAAGGTAAAATACCCAAATACCAATGCTTTAATGCTGAAATCAGGATTTATTTTAATATGCTCAGGATGCTTCTGTCCTCCTAGTTCTCCAAAATATTTGCACATGCTATGGTGGCAAGTGGTCAAAATGTAGCATTCAGCACTATTGATTGGAGTGTAGACCAGGTGTCAAGTTCCAACAACAAGGAATAAATCAAAAAGTTCTTAGCACCTGTACCTGGACGAGACACAGATTCTGGTACCTTCTGCTGTTTAGCTAAGACTGCAGAGCCTTTGGTCTTGGTGGCTGGAGCGCTGGTTAGGAAAAAAAACATTGTTGGAATGCTTTGCTTTCAAGTTTTCTTTATGGACTTGATATTGCAAAAACCTAAAATTCAAAATTTAACTTCAGGTTACAAAAAACTCTAAAAGGGACACAAGCAAGATGAATGACAATAACAGACAAGTGACTTCATTCAGAGCACTACAAGAGCATGGATATTTAAGCATCTTGCTTCTGTCTGGGCATCCAATTTCACTGCAAGTCAGGTGCCAATGAGGAGTGAAGCATTCAAATACTTTGCAGGATCTACCTCCTAGCATTCATATGCTTGTGCTTGATGTACTCAGCTGCCTTCAGTGAAACGGTCTTTTTCTCTCTTATAGTCAAACAGTATTTTGAGAGTCCCATCTTAGTGTCACCAGTAATGTTTTCAGATCACAAAAATCGTAAGATGGATTTTTAACATCATTAAGATTCATTCACTGTAAGCCAAAAACAGACTCAGAAACCAAGAGGGGATGTGGGTCAGCTATTAATGCTTTTCTCCAGGCTTATCTGAACTTTGCATAACTGTGAGCTACACAATGATGAATCAGCCCTGTAACCTTTGTAAAAAGCACATGTATTTTTTCTTTGAATCCAAGTTACAACTACATGCTCCAAAAGCCTACAGCAAGCATCGAACAAGGCAAATTCTCACAATTCACAGGAACTTTAAGAGATGCAGTGAAAGAAATCTAGTGAGTTTTGAGGTCAAACACTTGAAGGAGGTATCTCACTACTGATCAAGTTAGAGAAGTTTGGTATTACAGGTATAAAAGCTTTGGCATAATTTGGATAACCCTGAGGAAGTACCAAAATGGAGACCTTTAGAAGACATTCAATATTGCTGCTTACCGCGTGGCTGACTGCTTTTTCAGCTACAACATCTCTTTTACTCTTGACAGTGCTTGAACACTACTGTGTTTGATTAGTCTAAGTAGCCACCTAAAATATTATATGGACTTTTACAAATCAGTATTACAAACCTTGTCACCATTTTCCCTCCTCTGTAACATGACACAGTATTTGCAATAATTCAGTGCAAAGCTCACACAAATCATGTAAATAAAAAATAAAGGGTTGAAGAAACACGTACTTGCTGAAGTACACAGGTGCAAAACTGCTGGTTTCTTACTCTCCCCAAGAATGTTCAGAAACAACGCAAATATGCCCAAAGTTTTACAGCAGAACTGACAAGTTCAACTAAGACTATTTGTTATTCACAGTCTTCACATAAGTGTTTATCTTTTAAGACAGCCTAGCTCAAAATAGCAGCTTTCCCATTCACAATCAATAAATTTGCAAACAGTTTCGTCATGCTGTGTACCAAATGCTCACAGAGAGATCTCAAATCACGATCCTGACTCTTTTCTGTGTATCCTGCAGAATTAAAAGCACTAAAAAAAATGTTACAAAAATACTGAATGTGGACAGACTAGCATCATTAGCGTATTTATTTTTTTAAAGCCAATTTTAGTATATATCCTTCCCCTCCATGTTATACTTGTATAATTAACTTCCTCTGAAACAGATCACTGTTATTACTAGTATATCTTGCTGTCTTTCAGTCCCACTGTCCAAGGCCTCTTCCAGGCTAATCCTTCCTTATCTCATTTCATTTGGTATCTTTCATCGTTATCTATCATAACAATGATACTGTCTGAAAATCCCACCACAAGTGATCACATTTCAAAAGATGAACTTGAAATAGCATAGATGGGAAAGAGAGAAGAGTGGATTTTTCTCCTCATTTACTTAAATATGTTTTTAGATTTCTTGATTGTGAATATCCCTCAGATTATAGAAAATTCTTGATTCAGGTATGTAAAGCAACCAGAACATTACTAAACTCTTCACAGTACTTCAAGTTTGCACTAACGGTGAAGACCACATTATCAAGTCCTCGAGGAATACTACAAGCCACAGCTGGAGAATGTGTGGAAAAAATTGCATCCACATACAAAGGAACAATCACCAAAAGAACTACCTTACAGAAGTTAGAAATTGCCACACTGGATCTCACCAATGCAATTCATATTTTATCTCCACGCACACCCCCACCTGCCCAAATAGGGACCAAGACCCGCTCTTTTAGGTAGAGGCACACAAAAACTTTTACCATTAACAGCTGTGGAACAACACACCAGAGTGAAATTCATCCTCGGTTCCTATTACTTAGAAGCTGATGTTCACCTTAGACCAAATGAATTGGATCTCCCAAACACCAAGGATTCCTGTATTATCTTTCATTTCATTTTCCAAAGGAACATATGATACTTCTTAGGACTTTAACTGTTGTTGGGCTCTGCCATTTCACAGCAACGAGGGTCTGGCTAAAACTTCTAGCGTGGTTTAAGAGTTTAGTTACAACTGGGCATCCTGTTAAAAATACTTCTCCAAATTCCACGGTACAGTACTTTACTAAGGCTTAATGCTGCAGTTATCTTCAATCAGATGAGAACACTGATGGTTACACAGTAGACTCTTCTACAGATTCAAGTATAAGGTTGTGGTAAAACCAATCATGCCACAAGCACTGTATAATTTGGTTTTAATCTTTTTCACAAGTATGGATGTGGTATATTAAGATATACTTCTTTCTGCATTAAGCAAAATTCAAAGCTCGGTGTTTCAGTCCTAGCTGATGCTCTTAACAGGGCCCACCCTTTAACTATTCAAGAAGCACATGCAGACAAAATTTAAATCAAGATCATGACTTAAAGATAATTCTCAATGCTATCTCAGTTAACAATATATCTCTATATATGACAATAAGACCTAAAATAAGCTGTACTTCAGTTTACTAATTAAGACATGACTTACTAGCTCAGAAGCCAATGAATTTTCATTGCTAGAGTCACTTTCTTATGTACACAAAGCTTTATTATACCTCATTAAATACCCTGTAATTTGGAATGCCTCGCTGCCCTTGACCCTTGTCAACATCTATGCACTTTGTGCATGAATGGTACTACAAAATTTTAACCCCACGCTATACTGACTGCTACAAATTGTTAACCAATTCAGCTCCAATTCCTGCACAATCTGCAGCAACTCTCCATTGTTAACTTCCTAATAAAATAAAAAAGATCCCATTAATAGACAGAAGAGACAGGACGCTGATTAACACATATCATCTACCCTACAAGGCTGAAGTTCTTAAACAAGCAGCACTTACCAAGAGCTATTATAATTTTCTAACTCTGCATTATAACTGCCAGAGTTCAGAGAATTTGACAATTTAATCACTGTAACATTTCTAAAAACATATTTTATTATTATAAAATCATAACACTGTAATTCAGAAAGCTGTGCAAAGGACTATGTTACACAAGGTCCTGCCCTCAGGTTAAAGGTACTCTCTCCAAGCAAGGACTCAGACAAGGCTTTAATGTGTGACAACTCTCCATTGTGGAACTAAAAAAATAAAAGAAAAGAAAAATCTGCCCACATATTTCAGGCAGACAACACTAACAGTCATGCAAGCTCCCGATGAGCCCTCAGAGGTAAAGGCAAATGTCTCGCATCCTGACCTAGTCACCGTGAAAAATAAATAAGCTTTTCTATTGTCTTCTGTACATACCTCTGTACATACCAAAACAAACTCCCACTCACTACTCAGAAAATACATTATTTTTAAAACATACAATGAAAAAAACACACATAAAAAAACCCCACAAAGATCAGTATGTCGTATGTCAGATCCATCCCAGATGTAACACTAGTAAAGTCAGGGGATGCACACAAGTGCTGGCTTGCAGAGTGTCACGACACCGTCAATAACGGCACCGTGATTTATTGTTAGCCTTTTGCTTCTGGAGGTCTGTGATCAAATGTCAGTGAAGCTCCAAGAGACACTCAAACAAGAGATATGGCCACACATCTCAAATTCATCAGCCAGCCAGCATAGCTGCTAACCTCCACTTCATACTCGTTAAATGCTTGGAAGATAAGGGCACTAGTAACAGGTCTGAAGGGAGAGGTACTGACTGGGCTCTATCAACACCTCTGCGTAACTGTGGTACACCACATGAACAGGGGTGATGAGTAACCGACTCACTGGCAGAAGCTGTACAGTCAGCACCAATTCCCTCTCACCTTATTAATGCACACACACGCTCATCATGGACTAACATAGACCTTGTTCTCAAAGACATGTGTTATACTGGTGATGGTTTAAAGATAATATATCTATATTCCCTGCTCCGATTCCTGCTTCCATCAAAGAAAGTCTGAATTAGCATCAAGTCCTCACTGCAAACCAAAGTCATCTGTGTAGCAGGGTATGCAACCTAAGGGAAAAAGGAAAAAGTACAAAACCTGAAAGTAGCGACTTCACCGAAAGCGCTGTGTATCCCATGCAGCTGTGGTGTATTCATAGTCCTGCCACAGGAGAGGTTGTGCAGCTGAATCCTTCCTATACTTGCCACTAACGTGTGGTGCCACTGCCTACCTAGCATCAGACAGACAGGGACAGAAGCAAACCTCTGTGATCAGCACCAGTCTGTTTGCCATTTTGATCACCCACTGAACATTTCAGTAATCCATAGAACTGTTTCAAACTAGGCAAGTTTCTTTCCAAAGAGAGGCATCGCTCTTTCGTTCAACATATCAATAGTTTTGCTGGAAGGATGATTCACCTTATACTAAAACTTTCAAACCAAAACTGGTTTTGTCAGCGAAGTTAAGGATATGTAAGCGTAAACTTCTCCAAAAAGCCCTACAACATGAGTTTCTAGCAGGTTCATTGTTTTGATTTTACAAGACCCATGTTCAACTTGATAAATTACTCCACAAAAAATGAGTTTGATAATAAATGCAGCATGCTCTAGTTGCATATAGTCACATATCATGCCCCAGTTCTCTTACAGTCTGTAAAAGCTGAAACTAATTTACAAGTTTGACATAAAACCTATGGAATTCAATTGAAAGACTCCATTTAACAAAGTTTCAGAGCTCTACACTGAAAATAGTAAACTTCCGAAATAAATAGCAGATTACTTCATACTGGCAAGCAAAAATTTCTATCAATCCTGCAGCCTTTGTTTATACAACCGGTTACTCTCAAGAGTAAGTAATGTTGTATCAGGCTCCCAACGGCAGACGTACAGTGGTGGGTGCCATCAGGAAAGCTCAAGTCACACACAAAGTATTGTACACTGCTATTAATGACAGGCAAATTACTTCCATTTCAACTTTAAGAAAAATAACATGTAAGCAAACCTACATCGAAACATGACATTATTTCACTACTTGGCCAGCAGGATGTGAGCTGTTTCCACAAAGAGGCTATCAGTTAACTCAGTAACATTACTAGAAGTTTTTTCTCTCTGAAGTCATACTGCAGTTTTCTTTTTTTGCTCAGCACAGTTTTCCTTCTAAGAAACACACTTATAGCAGAAATAGTCCCAAATTTAAGTTGAGTCTCCATTTAGCCTACAAATACCTTTGGCTCAAGGAGAGGTGCTGCTGCAGTTGTTCTGTAAGAATCCTCACACCTCCAGCAGTATATACAGTGTTAGTCAGCGGTTTTACTTCTCTTCATTAATAACCTCAGCAGGAAGCAAAAAGCACATAGGAAAGCCTTCTGATACTTTCCTTTCACACAGAAGTCAAAGCCCAGAGTAAAACAAAGGACTTCTTAAAATAGAAAGTTTACAACAAATTGCTTAGAATAAAACACACCACTACATTGCAAATGCTGAAAGCACATTAATCTATATAGAGGCACTTATACCCCACATATTTGCGTCAGTGAAACTGTCGTGTATTATTCCAGGTTGCATAAATGTTCTCTTTAAAATGTTTTTACTGCTGGTATTTTATCTTCTAATTTCAGCAATCTTTCTATCCCAAATACCTCTGAGCTCATTACCCAGAACATTTAGGTGTGATCATAGCAAAAGATTGTTCTCATTTTTTATTTGGTTAGAGACTCTAAAATGAAATACATATGTTTTCAGTTGACAAACACCAAGCCAAATTTTAGCACTCTCATCCCATTTTCTGTCACTCCAAAGGTTGAGGACACTTATTTTGGAAAAATATGTAGGAAAACCCTGAAGTAATTTTTTTTTTTTAAAGCTTTATAAGTCTTATAAATGAACGCTGACATGTCATACAAGAAAAAAATACCAAGATCAAACTTTAGAGCATAGAAAACAAGAAGAATTATGAAAAGAAATGTTATCACTTGATCCTTTATTCCTTCAGCTGTACCTATGGACCAAAGACAGCTTCAGACTGAAGTAATTTCCCGCATACCTCATGACAGCTTAAAATATGCATGAAGCCCAAATGACTAATGCATATACCATACCCTGTAAAGCAGACTACAGCTACATGTCGTATTTCTGATAGCACAGTAATATTATATTGCAACTGCTTTAATTTTAGCTTAAGAGTTTGTCAGAAACCTGGAAATACTTAAACTCCATTCCCCCTGTCTTTACATACAAAGTTCTGGTATAGATAAGTGTACACTACTGAATACGTTGCTTCCCTCTGGTCAGGCAAGTGCTGACAAGACCAGAACTCTGGGTAAGCGGGAGCTGTTAGCAGCATATGGAAGCTCTCATTTCAACAGCAATAGCTAGGCTGTTTGCAAACACGCTTTCCAACTAGGAAGAGCAATTTCAGGTAGACAGTACAGTACTTTTCAGAATGAGGTTTGACATGCAGAGGAATACCTGCTTCTCTCAGACCTGATTCAGGGTCCAGTTAAGACCAAGGAAGATGGGACAGGCTTGTGCCCAGCCTGGTAACTTCCAGTTACATAGTTTAAAATATATTATTTTATTCCTTTATTTACAAAGGAGTCAAAAGATGTTAGTCTTTTCTATTTGTCACTTAGGATCACAAACACTTCACTCTTGCTGAGCAAATGACAGCACACACGTACTGCAGTAAGATTAGAAATGCCCTGCAAAACAATCACACAGATGTGCAATCAAACATCTACTAGCTAGATACACTCCAAGTTTTAAAACAAACTAGGTTTCACCAACATGATATAGTATACTTACTACATGATTGTGGGATAAGAATCAAAAATAGCATCCTCTTATATTGCTCAGAGTTCAGGGCCAGGTTTCCATGCTGCTTTAACTCATGTTTTCGCAATTTCATCATTCCTTACAACAGATGAGGATTTTCATTACAGCTTAATGCACTGTTCTCCATCTATACTCCACTGGCAGGTTCATGTACACAGGTATACACACAACACGCAAATTAAGATTTACACATTACTTTCACAATAATAACAAGTGACAATGGCCAGCATTTTTACTACACCCATATTAACTGTTCTTCTCCACAACTTTACAGCATCTGACAAAATCAAAACACAAAAAAACCAAAACAATTCAACCTTGCTGTGAAGACCAAGTATTTTCCTGAAGTTCAAGGCCTCTTCCTCAAGAGCAAAGCCATCAAGAGTTTTACCACTGACCAAGGTCAGATGAATGTTAGAATTAAACCTCATGCTTGTATCAAATTATATAAACATGAAAGAAGAGAGGTTTGACAACTTACTGGTGAGAGAAGTCCTCTGCAAAAATGATTACATAAAGCGTAGGACAGGGAAAGCTTTGATTAAAGTCAATAAACAGACTCCCAAATCACCAGCTGCCCTCTCCAGCATCTTGCAGCCTAAGTCCAAATTGTAGATAGTTGAAATACTCTGCACAAAGGACGCCAGCCAACTCAGGTTTAAAGTAACAACTGCATTCATTGCACTGTTAATATAGCTGAGTTCTTAACAAGACTATTTGGACAAAAAAAAAGAAAAATATCAGAAAGCCCACTGTGTTCGGAGCAGAAAAACCATATCTTTGTCTGTGTGTGAGTTTCAAAAGTACATACTTAAAACCTTATACCACCTTTCTACATAACCAGTGGCTGGGTTGATGAACATCATGAGTGCAAGAAAGAAGCCACTTTTAGGAAGTCTGGTTCCATACTCCATGCTACTAACAGCCAGGTCAATCTTAAACAGAAAGAACGGAATGGAGAAAGAAATATGGTATTTAATGGAAGTTTTGTAAGACCAACTTTTATAATTTATGTATTACACGTCTTCATGCAGTTGTCATGCACTCATCTTATAAACCATTTTAAAATCATTAAAAAGAGCAATCTCTACACTTACCACTTTGGGGTTCATCAGCCCTGTCAAGTATATGCATTTTACCAAAAATAATCTGGATTTACCCCTACAGAGCAGATTATCTTAACCAAAGGCATTCTGTAAGTTAATCACAATAGGTAAATGGACTGACGTGGCAAATGATGAGGACAGCACGCAGCACAGAGCTCACACTGTCTCCTCCATCTCACAAGCAGATCCAATAACAAGTGGTCAGTTCCACCGATGTCAACACAACTTCTCACAGCTGCTTATAAAATGGAAACACACAAACTCCATCCAAGACAATTCACTACGGCAAAATCATCACTTTCCGCAGAGCTTGACTTCAAATCTACGAGTAAAATCTAGGAAATGGGCTTTCAGCTATGACACTAATTTCCTTCGTGAAAACATCTCAAAGCACATAGAAGAAACATAATGGAACAGACCATAAAAGTTCTGTTACGTCTATAACAAGTTATTTCTATAGCATAGTGGGATGTTTGAACTTTGTTTTTAATAATTTGCTGTATTTCATTCATTTCAATATGGTTGTAACCGCTTCTCTTTCAAAATAACAAAATACTTAAACTGTCACTATCTTAAAAAAAGTAATTAATTTCAATCAGTGAGGATACACAGCTCTTAAAAGCTAGGCATGGTTATTGGGTATCTTTCTAAAATGCAGCAATAACAACACAAAAAAACCCACTTAAGATCTTCCTTAATTTTTAATTTGTTATAATTAAACACATGCAAACTCAAGGCTTTGAAAAGCTTTAGGAGCTATCAGATTCATTTATATCAAGCCTGGGGTCTTTTCCAAAGGTTATAGAAAAGGATATAAGTTAGGAAGGCGGAAATGAAATTGGAGACATTCACCTCCATTCTGCCAACTCCAATACAGGCAGGACAAGAAACATATGCAATTCCTCTCTGATATAAACAGAGATCTACCTAGGGACAAACAGTTTACATCTACCAACCACAGAGCAGGATCAAGGCCAAGAGCTGCTTCTCGATACCTTACACCAAAACTCAAGATGCACTTCTCCACTACTTTTTTAATCCACCCAACACCTGCTGGACGGATAAACAGGCATACTCTGATTCAATCGCTTGCTAAAGGAATAACGCTGACACCAGACTCGTTACCTTTCATTTCATATAAAACATTATTCCTTTTCCGGAAACAGCTGAAATAGCACTGAAACTACCTTAGTAATTTTCAAAGCGAGTTTTCACCATGTGTATTGACCCACCATTCATTCCATTGTATATACTTCTGTGGTGAGGTGACAGGTCATCTGTTACTTGTCTCCTGAGGGTACCTTCTCTGCTGCCTCCACTGAGATGTTTGAGATGCTCTGGGCTCCCTCCATAGTGTTGTTTGAGATGCTCAGGGCTCGTACCCCTCACTTTGTGGAGATGTTCTGTACTTCCGCTCGGCGTGTGCTTTTGAAGATGATCTGGGCTGCCACTGCCATGCTTTTGATGCTCAGGGCTACTACCAGGCCTCTGCTTTTGAAAGTGTTCAGGGCCACTACTCAAAACATGCTTTGGGATAGTTTCTGGACTGCTGCTGCTGTGCTTTTGTTGTTCAGGTGCTTTGACAATAGTTTTGTGATGTTCCGGACTTGGTCCTTTCAGGTGATGATCAGGACTGCCAGAACTCCGAGGCTTCTGCAAGTGCTCTGGGCTGATGCTCCTGTGTTTCTGATGCTCAGGGCTTCCTTCACCCCGAGTTTTTTGAAGATGTTCTGGACTAGTACTTGGATGATGTTTATGATGGTCTGGACTGTCTGTACTTCCCGTGCTAGAAGTACTACTCCCATCACCGACATCTCTTACGTAAGTACTCGTCGTGGTTAACTGGCACAGGCTGATTTGGCTGTCAATAGAGCTCCGGCTGCCTGCTCCACCACTCTTCTCCTCATCCAGCAACACACACAATTCTTTCAGCTCCAGGTTTTCCTTCACCACTTCTTCTTGTCTCACTTCCAGTTCTTTCAGCCTCTGTAAGTATAAGGCAACCTCTTTGTGCATAACACTCGCGCTGTACCTGCCCAGTCTCTGCCATTCACGGGACACCTTCTTGCCTTTCTGCCTGTCATCATCCAGAAAGCAGCAAAGGTCTCTCAGTTCTTGGTTATCTTCTTGCAGCTTCTGGTTGATATCCTTCAAAAGAAAGATTACCATGACAGAGAAGTGTCTAAAAGAATTAACGTTATACCATTACCATTACACAAGCCAGTGAACAGCACTGCTATAAATCCATCATCTAAGCACTCGAGTGAAGCATAAATAATTGCGGGTGTAGACCTGGCATATTGTAACAGCATCGTGCTTCAAACAAACAAAGTTGCTGTCTAGTAAAAAGTGACTATAAAGTGGAGTTAATCTTGAAGGGTTCAAAAACTAACTTCTGTTACAGCCTAAAAGTTTCAGGTACTTAATTAATTTTCATGCTAAATATCAGAATAATTTAGCTCCCAAACTGGGCAAAGATCATAAGCCTTCTCATGATGATCTCATTCTCTTGAGAAATATTCACCTGCGAGTGATTGCTGAATAAAACTGCAAAGTACATCAGAAATTGTAATCTCACTTAAATAATTAATTATTAACATTTATACTCTCTATTCCCTAAAGCATATTCACATATAAAGACGAACATTTTAGAGATTTAACAAATTTGGGTTTTTGTTTGATTTTGTTTCAGATTTGCATAAAAGAACCTTGTCAGTCATCACTTCATCAGAATTGCTTCAACCACGCTGAAATGAAATAATCTGCTTTAATAGATTTTTTTACTCCTAACAAGATGAAGTACATGATTCCATGCCCTTCTCTAAGTCAGGAAGTCTGAAGCAAATGCTCTGAAGCAAAAATGTTCAAGCTATTACTATAGCAGAATAACATGCCAAAGAAAACACTTTCAGTATTTTATCCTCCTAGTTTTACTAAACTGGCTTGTGACCATATTTGTCTTTCTCCCATCTAAATACTCATTCCTTCTTCTGTATGATATTAGAAGTAGAGATTAGCCTCAGTTGTTAAAAATTTAGCCTAATGGAAAGACCATTTTAGCACTAGTTCTCAAGAAAAGGAAGCTTTTGTAACTCCACTGGATTTGTGTGCATGCATGTCTTTGTCTGATCTTGGCCTCAAAGTAACTTTGAACTTGACCAATTTCCACCATATTTGACAAAGGAAAAAATCTCAATGAGACTATGAGATATCCTTAAAAATCTGTGCTGGTGAGAGAGATTTAAAATGACCCCATGGTGGAATAAGAGAGTTGTGGAAGCCCACAATTCAGCAGTCAGAAGCAGGAGGCACCCACCCACCAAAACCAGGCGCAGCTGGGCATTCTTACTCATGGACCAGTTATTTCACACAGGACAAAGGAGGTAGATGACCAGACATCACCACAGGGCTCAAAACCTCGCTCTCCCAAATCCCTTTTAAAAGTTCCAGCTGAGGCATCTGAACAAAAGGCGGAAGTTAAACACCACTGAAGGAGGAATTTGTCACTCCTTCCCGACACATCTTGGTGTGTTTTGTTACTTATCTGGAAGATGCATACATCCATATGATGTCACACGACCTTTACACATAACTGGGAGAAAGATACTATTGTTGTAATTTAACTTTAAATGTAAGTGTAAGATTTATTTTAACTAAAGGACTATCATGGATGGGTCTTTTTTTTACCCTCTGACACTATACATTATCAGAAAGAGGGAGAGGACACACACACACTCATACTTTGCAGAACAGGAAAACGCGGGAGACAGGAACAGTCTTCCCCCACATGCTATTTATTTTATGCCACGCTATTATCAGAGACACTTTCTCAGTAATTTAGTTGTTTAAAGCCATTCTACAACTGAAGAACTCTCTTCTGATGTACCCTCACATAACAATTCAAAAGCCCACGCTGCATCTCTGTCTCTCCTTCCCTCCAACCTCACCTCACTGAAGGAATTTCCTAAAAACAATGTCCTTTCTCAAAGCAACAAGACAGAAAATGTGCCTACTTTAAGGTAACTTTCTAGATCTCTAATACTTGTGTACACGCAACATCAGGGTAATTATCTGTAAATAGTCATGCTATCTTCCCAGTCCTCCGAACCAGGAAGGAAGCATTCAGGACTATGCTTTTCATCCAACAAAAGAGTTAAATTACAAAGGGATAAGTAATTACAGACTTGATCTGCCTCTGACTATAGTCTGCAGAAGTATACACTCGAAAAAGGTTTGATCAGAGATGCATCATCAGCTGTCTTTTTCAGACAATAAACTAGGGACTGGTTCTGATCACCCCAAAACTGAGCCCAAGGGTTTGCCAACACCTGCCATGCGTTGCATCCTGGAAGTGACCAGCTCTCTCCAGCAGCCTACCGGACTGCCTGACAGATGAGTAAGTCCTCTTAAAACAGCGACAGAAAACAGCGTATGCTACACAAAACCTTTTGAATGCCTACAGCGCTGCACAGTATTGTTTCACGTGCACTTCAGCCAGGATCACTTAACCTTACTACAAACCAGTGAAGTCTAACACAAAGCGGATGAGACTTAAGTGTTTTTATCAACCCCAAGTATACTGGGACAGAGCGTAACACAGCCGTGCTCCACAGCCTGCCAAACAGCTGGTCATCTCTTAACCGGCCACTCCATTCTCAAGCAGGATCAAACGCTATTCAGTCCTCGTTCACCGTTCATGCGATTCTCGGTAACGGCGCCTCCCAGACCGTCCACCTGATGAGACGGCTCCCGGCGGGACGGGGCAGGGGGGACGCGGAGCCACGGCAGAAAGTTCAGGGGTCCCACCCTGCCCACCCCGCTACCTTCAAGCCGCGGATCTCGCCGAGGTGGAGCTGGAGGCGACGGTTGACCTCACGGATGAGGTTGCTGTGGTCCAGCATCGCGCTCATCTTCTCGGCCTCGGCGCGGCGGAGGCTGCGGATCAGCTCCTCCTTGCTCCACTTGAGCAGCTCCTCGTCCGACACCTTGGACAAGTCCTCGGCCGGCGCCGCT
>NW_009634032.1:0-7478 GCF_000690535.1 Cariama cristata
TAATTAAGATTAATTAAAAATTAAATAAAAAAATAAAAAGCTCCAAAAGTGATTTTTATTTCACTTACATCTTTAATGTAGAAGTAACTCCAGTGGGGTTGGTATTTTTAGTTTCATGTAGCATAACAAGAGAGATGGGGACTTGCTATTCTACCGTGGCAGAGCTGCTGAGCGGAAGAACAATGCGGATAGGGGTCTTCGTTTGGAGAAACGAAGGGCAAAATACGTGTAGTGGGCCAAACAGCGGACAACAGGGGAACACGGTGGCCTCCAGTCCTTCCCCTAAAGCAGACCAATTTCCTAGTGGTTCCACCAAATGGAGAGAGAAAAGGGGAGAGGAAAGAACAGCTTCCCTGCCTCTCCCATCACTGACCCCGGGGGAAGCCACTGCAGCAGTCACCCACCCTGCTTTATCATTCCCCACATGCACTAAAGAACCTTTAATCCTCTTGGAAGAACTGTCCTTTTCACAGTCAAAATGTTGTGTCCCCACCTCTGCCATTCTGGGAATATGAATGTAGATGCTTGTGAAAAGCAAGTAAGTATCTGGCCCACAGGGGGGAAAAGTCTGCATTTGAATTTCAGGTCTCTGACTGAAGAGTGAAGCTCTGAAAACCAGCACATGCAGTAGCAATATGGGATCCTTGCGCAGACCCAAGTGTAATTCTTACTCACATCCCTTATAATTTAATCATCTCACCAGAGCTGATGACATGACTCGTGTAAGCAATCACATGGTACGCGCTGGCATCCAAGTGAGAAATGGGTTCCCAGTGTGCTGGGCCACATAAAAGGATTGCTGCTCCAAAAATTCCCAGTGTCATCTGAAATAAGAAGCAAGAATTGAACAGAAAAGCAGCAAAAGGAAAGGACTGGAGAGTCGCAGTGATGTAGACGGCATTACCTGGCCTTGGACACCTTTATGATCCTGTTGACTGAAGATCATTTCCACCTGTTCAGTTAATTTACCCTTTTACTATTAAATCAGCAGTTCCTCAGAGGAAAGGTAGTTGCTTGCCAGCAGGTCCCTTGGTTATGTCGTAACTCAGGAATATCTTGTGAGGAACAGGAAGGTGGTCTAGAAGGCCTTGAAAACTAACTCCAAGATGAGGTTCTACAAGGACAGCCACTTCTGAGCAAGCAGATGAGCAGTCAAGGCTGATCTCCTGTGTTACGGATGATGCGGTGCATTCAGAAATAAGGGATTAATGTGAAACTGTTTGATGCCAGGACTTTTCAAATACCTTTATTCACCAAAGAATATCACGTCTGAAAATTTACCTGCACTTTTTTTCCAAGAGGATGTCTTGACAACAGAAAGCTTAACTGAATAACATTCACAAAAATATTAAACATGCACAATGGTCCTTTGCATAAAGCAGAATGAGTATAATGTTCCAAAAATGGACAAAAACATAACCGTGTAACAGCTGCTACAAACCATTTTAAGAAGGGAACTATGCTGGGTCTGGTAGCATCAAATCATTCTTATTTCAAATTGTATTGAATTAATCTATTTACAGATTCCTTCTACAAGTTCTACATCTCAAAGGCTAATTGCAAACTAAAAGCTGGATATAAAAATACAAATTTGAGTTCCTTTAATAACCTTTCAAACTGAAGACTGACTACAAGGTGGCAAAACCTGTGGCACTGTAAAACACTTGAACTAAAGATTAAATGAGCGTTTAACAAAGACTTTGGTTATTCTGTCCTCTCTGCACCATTCAATATGTACTTCATGATGAGAAATACGCCTCTTAAATAAGGAGTTTATTCCAATAAGAAAAAAGGCATCCCGTTCTTCTCCTGAGAAGAAATCCATGACAGAAACGTGGAATAATCCAATGCTTAAGAAGTTAAGAGCACAAATCTATGAAAAATGATGCCGCAGCACATGCATCTTCAAAAATACAAGTTAGAACAGGTAAGTATAATTTCTACTACTTGGCAGTGTTGTTCCTGTATCAGACTTCTGAGGACGCTTGTTTTCTTAACTTTGCATACTTGCATGACATCTGAGGTGATACCATGGATATTAACAATTTTACAGAGTCAGGATTCTGAAATTTTACGCTCTCAGAGTATCGGTCTCTGCTTTTTCAACCGAACACACTGTTTAAGTTAAAAAATATATCCCCCTGTGTCTGCCTGAAAGGATGCCAGGCAGGGCAAATGAAAAGCTCCAAATATCTCCATATCTGAAATCAGTGAAGCAAAGGAGAAGAGACCATCAGGGAGAGTGCTTAGGTCCCTGATTCTCAGGTCCAGTGTAAATTAGAGCCCAGCTGGCAGCAGTACTCGGGAGACCATACGCTAGCCGAGGATGGCTGGAGCACAGCATGTTTCAACCATATGTCTGACATACTGCCTCCTTTCCAAGGGTCTCTGGCATAGCGGGATTTGGATAGGCTTTCCCTCAGCTGGCCAGGTTCAGAGCTCTCGCCTTCTTTGTGCTAAAACAATGGCACCGAGGCTGCAGCCCAGCTCTCCTCCGGCAGGCCGGGAAGAGCAGCACTGCTGTGCATCACCCATTTGGTAGGAGCATGTTCCCACCACGCGTGGGGTGGAAATGCTCCAGGTAAGCCTGTCTGCGTCACAGGTGGGCAGGGATAACCATCAGGAGGTTAGGCTGGAGAAATCCTAGACCACAACGCTGTTACTACTCCCTTTTCATACTGTTCGCAGTAATGAGTTTTGCTCTGTGGTGTGTCTCAATCTGCAAGTTAGTTGCAGTCCCACAAACTCCAATTCACTATTCATTTCATCCAAGAGATGAACATCACAACCTCAAATTAATTTTGTAGGTTCCGCCTTCCCGTTGTGTTTTTTTTCTCTTATTTAGATATTTTGCAACATAACAGTGTGCTTAATTCCATCTTCACGTGCTGTTAAAACCATGTTCTGTTTTAGCAGCCAAGGAGTCATTCCTTTGCCTCCCATGAGAATTTATCTATCTACTCAGCCTGTTGTCTGGGGGTCACCGTATCTTGTACCACCTTTTGTTTACAGTGGATCTGGAAGTGAAGAGATTAAGAATATTCCCTTCCCTGCCACTAACATTAGACTTTCCCTGGTCTGTCTTTGACTACACTTTCCCTTTCTGGAATCACAGAGGGCCTCCGTATCCAGAAGAATTTGCTGCATTTTCTTTTTCTTCCATTTTCGTGTCATTGTCATGATGCTTCATTGAGTTGCTGCTCTCTCAGGTTCTGTCCCAGCCTTGCATGATCCAGACCCCTCAGTCTGTTATTTGCCAGAGAAGCAGCGCACTGAAATGCTGCTATATAAATAAGAAGCAATTCACCTATGATTCTAGATGTGCATGTGCCCAAACATCCTAAAAACAGTAAATGATTTGATACAAAAGGGCCATTATGGCTCTTTTCTTCGTTCTCTGTGTTAAGTGATATTTTTGCAGTTTAACATATTCCAGACCTTTGCTGGCAGAAGCAATGCATATAACCTCCCTTAGAAGTGTATTCAGTTGGGAGCTGCCTGGCTACACAGGATTTTATACATCGTTCAGCTAAGTCAGCGATCCATATGCAAAAATCAAGCTCTCAGGGACACCATGTGGATTTGTGACATTCTTCAGAGTACTTTGTGTCTCTAATAAACCAATGAATGGATTACACTCAGCCATAAAAATGTTTTTTCCTCTCCGTGACATATATAATACGGATAAGCTTTAGTTAATAAGTAGCTAAAAACTAATGCCATGCACATTACTTGAACTGGTTAAAAATACTCCTTTATATTGTAACTGCTTAAGAAGAGGAGCGAGAGCACACAACAAAATGGCAATGTATAAAACCGAGAAACACCATGCTGAATGGTAACATGGGATATCTTGATTAAGTAAATTTCATTTTGGAAACTATTTTTGGCTTATAATAGTTGGAGGCAGAAGAGACAGGCAACCCTTTCCTATACTGTATTTCCTGACAAGTTATTTCATCTTGGCATTCCAGCGTAGATTATTTCTTTGTATCACGCTGTTGTCACGAGTTAGGCGCTGGATAATGGATAGTTTTAAGAACAGTCCATCTGTATTTAGTCAATAAAGTAACGGTTTGTAAACTCACTCAGCAGCAAGCTGTTTCTTGAAAAGAATGGAAGAGCATTCAAGGGAAAAAGAGTGACAAGACTTGGCGATTTCCTAATGATCAGATTTTGTTCTTTGCATGGTCATGCTTACTGCTCCCAGGAAAGCCCTTATCTGCCTGCAACTGACAAACAATTATTTGACTTAATTAGCAAACCTTGGGTCAAGTTCCTGTTCCAGAATGACTGGCACTGCAACTGGCTTCAAAACTTGCTGCAACTGGGAGATGTCCTTAATTCTTCCTATTCATTATTTCTTGTATCTCAACTGACTCCAGTGAGTGCTGGGATTTCAAGGTGCTTAATATTTTCAGGTTTCTCACAAGAACAAACCTTTCCGGCGGCTCAACGCATTTGTAACATCAGCCTTCCACACCTTCTGCTCCTATCTCATTTTCAGTGATGGAAGCGACGGTGCTAGTCACAGGATCCACGGCTGCCTGCTCTCTGCATTCAGACGTGTTTCTCCCCTGTGCCTCTGCGGTCTGGGAGAGAGGGCTAAACGCAGTCACATCCATGAAACCTCACTGAAGGCAACAAAGTCACGTAGGCTTTACTGACTGAGGGTGCTCCGGAGTCCAACAACTACTTTTGAAGCACCAATTTCTTACTCAAATCTCTCGCTAGATAAAAGACCATCTAGACTACAGTGGTGTCTTAATTGTGACTGGGAAGAGTATTAATCTACATATAGACCTTGATTCCTTTGTTTTACAGGAACAAACCCCTTATTCTCATTTATCTGCTCTAAACAGTGAATTGAACAATCCATTTTCTCTCTTATTTACTGCTTTATCTTAAAGTGCCTCGTAGAATGTGGTGTGTTTTAGAGATGAGGGTCAGGCAGTCTGTGGATTTCTTCCTGTACTTTTTGTAGTCAGTGGGAATATCGGTATCATTGCCAGGAAGCCAGGATCAAGCCTCAGCGTGGATTTCTTCCTGCACTTTTTGTAGTCAGTGGGAATATCGGTAACATTGCCAGGAAGCCAGGATCAAGCCTCAGGTTAAGATATGTAACATAAGAAGTCCTGAAGTCAGGCTCAAACCTCAAGATAAGACACATAATATAAGGCAAAGAGTCAGGCCTAAGACAGGATGAGGCCTCCTAGTGTAAATTCATACAGGGCCTTCAAGAACAACACCGACTAGAAGCTGTTGTTACTCTAATTCATATAGCACGGTGTAGAAGAGGACAACGTTATTTTTCAATTCATGAGACTTTCTTTCACACAGTCAATAAATTTCAAATCTGATCATTTCAAAGTATATTTTGAACATCTTTTTCATAAGAAATTTATATTCCTTCAAATCTGCATCTTTTCACAATCTAGTCATTTTCTGTCCTGTGAAATATACACAATTTGTTACTTTTGGAAAACACAAAAAATGGAGAAAAATGAGCTAGGGTTCATTTATGGGTGTCTCTTTCACACTCTCTTAAGGGTGTCAATATTTTTTTTTTACCCCTTTATTGAAAAAAATGGAAGCAAAGTATGGAGTAATTAGATAAAAAAACAGGTTACAGAAAGGTTCTGTCCAATTCCATTTTTAAGCATCTGCACAGAATACCAAGAACCGCTGGTAAGAAAAATATCCAAAGTATTTATTTTGAAGTATTTAGTATCTTAATAAACGCATGCTGGGCATTTGGCCAAGAACTTTTAAAACACCTATGATAAGTTATAAATTATCACGTTTAATTATAATATCCGGCAACTGGGCTCAGGAATCTTCTGTTGTAAATTTTGTGTTGCTTTATAGGGAGGATAATAGAGTTGTTGAGAAAATAAGTTCTATTCAGTTCTAAAAGTATTTCTTCTTTTTTCGTTCACTACGTACTATTTAATATTGTCCTTTGTACACTTCTTAATAGTTGAGCTTTAAGTGAATCTCTGAAAAACAACATTAGGATTCAAAATACAGTGGAAGATTTTATTTTCAGGGTCACAAGTAGCATAGCGAGATTTCTCTCTTAAACAATGACACTTAGTATCTCTGTAGTTCTATGAATACTTTTGAAGTGTCATATTAAAACCAATCTCTTGGCCTTCAGGCAAAGAGAAGCAATTAGTCTTGGAGTTGTGAATAAATAAAAATCCATTTATATACCCGTCCTTGACACGTACCTTGCAAATCTTAGAAACTTCATCTAGTGGGAAAAGAAATGTTAAATCATGAACACCAATACTAATCATATTGCAATGTTGCTTCCTAAAACTGTTTAGTTTATATCAATCTTTTAAGTATTAATTCATATGTATATATTCATACATATTGAAACACAACAACAGAAAGGCATTCACACACTTGAGTGAGAAGAAAGAAATGACTGAGTGCCTATAGAGCTATAACGCCTACCTTTATTACCCTCAACGTTAATGCAGGCAAGAAAAAACTCAAAGCTCTCAAGTACATTGTCCTTTTCTTAGATACTGTAAAAACAATCCTGCACAAGTTACGTACCACACGCACGCCTTTTTCATCCCAAGTGCTACTGTGTCTTTGCTTTGATCTACAAACAAACCAACCAAATCTTTATTAGCCACGCATCCCATTTCCATGCAGCACAATTAAATGGTACCTGTCACAGATGTGTTGGGATGAGTCAGAAAACAATTTCTACTTTTTGTTCAGTGCAGTATTTTTAGATCTTCTCTTTCCTCTTTACCGTGCCTCAATGCAGAAGCATCCGATTTTTATGATGCTCTGATTGTTGTCTGAGATTCTCATATTTCTTTTTCTATTAGCAGTTAGTAATTCACATAGGAAGTAAAAATTATGATGCCAAGTCATCCCAAACAGTCTGCCTGCACCCCTACAGAAAAGTGGAGTGAAAATCAGGCTGCGTGGCAGGTCACCGAGTCTCGGTGGAGCTCGTCCTCCCAGTATCCACTTGTTGACCAGAGAGCCGGGGAAATGAGACTACTTAGGCTCCAGCCTTGTCCAACGATCAGGTGAAGCAGCTGCCTGGGGACACGCTCGTGTTCCGAGGTTATTTTAGAATAAAGTCCAGCCCTTTGTGCCGCGCTCTCCCAGGCAAACAGAGAGTCCCAGCCTGGAGGTCAGAGGTGGGACGGTGACCCCCGCGAAGGATCGCACCTGGGCTGATGGGATGGTCAAGGAAAACAAATTTTAGTCTGTTCTGGATGCAAATCTCTCTGCTGACCTAGTTCTCATTCTCCTTTTCATTTCAGAAGCTCAGCTAAAAATCCATAAATTAAGGAAATTAACTGATGGAGCCTCCGGCATCTTTGTAAGCTATTTAAATCTTTAAATTTACAACATCTTCTGCATATATCAAGTAATTGAACTAACTGCAGGGATGTAACTTTAATGAGAAAATTTCCCTCTTCTCCTGTAGTTTGTACTCT
>NW_009634033.1:0-201 GCF_000690535.1 Cariama cristata
CAGAAATAATCCATCAAACTCAACATGAATAGAGGTAGCAAGAAAAATAGCACGCAAATCTGAACTTCCCCACTACTTTGAGTGCTTAGCTCTCCTACTTTTCACTTGATTTTTTTTTTCCTTTGAAAAACATCAATCTTAGGCACGTGAAAACGCAACAGTCAGAAAGCAGGCAGCTTTTCCGCTAGATTGCAGCGATGT
>NW_009634034.1:0-3426 GCF_000690535.1 Cariama cristata
AGGTAGACAACATCTACTGCTCTCCCCTCATTTACCCAGCTGGTCGTGCCATCACAGAAGGCTATCAGATTGGTCAAGCATGACTTCCCCCTTGGGAATCCATGTTGACTACTCCTGATAACCTTTTCCTCCACATGCTTAGAGATGACATCCAGATGAGCTGTTCCATCACTTTTCCAAGGATGGGGGTGAAGCTGACTGGCCAGTAGTTCCCTGAGTCCTCCTTGCCCTTTTTGAAGACTGGAGTGAAACTGGCTTTCCTCCAGTCTTCAGGCATCTCTCCTGTTCTCCCTCCATGACCTTTCAAAGGTGATGTAGAGTGGCTCAGCAATAACATCTGCCAGCTCCCTCAGCACTCTTGGGGGCATCCTGTCGGGGCCCATGGATTTGTGGGTGTCCACTTTGCTTAAATGATCTCTAACCTGATCCTCCTTGACCAAGGGAAAGTCTTTCTCTCTCCAGGCTTCTTCTCTTGCCTCCAGGGTCTAGGATTCCCAAGGACCTGCCTTAGCTGTGAAGACTGAGGCAAAGAAGGCGTTCAGTAACTCTGCCTTCTCTGTATCCTCCGTCACCAGGGCACCCACATCGTTCAACAGCGGACCCACATTTTCCCCAGCCTTCCTTTTGCTGCTGATGTACTTGAAAAAGCCCTTCTTGTGGTCTTTGACATCACTTGCTAGATTTAATTCCAAGTGGGCCCTAACCTTCCTTGTTGTATCCCTGCATACTCTGACAACATCATAGTAATTCAGTCTGCGGTGTTGACAGAATATGTTGATAAAAGGTAATGCAAAACAAAATCTTTGGTACAAGAATTGCTAAATTACAGTATAAAAATATTCCCTTTTTCCGAAATAGCAAACCAGCAATAAAATTTTAGGTTTTTTTTTCTTGCTATTGGGAGGTTATCAATAATGTCTATTGTTTTTTATACGCATGTGTCTGTGTGTGTATATACATACACACATATACATTTAAGAAACTTTGATTATGTTTGTGAGGATTTTCTAGCATGCACAAACAAAAGAATACATAATGTGCCCCAGTCATTCACAATCAGCGAATGTGCTCGGTGATATGTACAGTGTGTTACAGTGAGGAAGCGAAGCCAAACTGAATAAAGTGAAGCTAAAGTGAATAATTAAGATAACAGTAAAAATATTGGGAAGTGTCTTATGCAGATACAACTTAAATTAATGCTTTCAAACTTCCTTTTTAGGAAAGGGTTGTTGGATATAGTCTGGAAGAACCAGATAAAACCCAAAGTATTCAGTTTTATAGAGAGGAAACATTTTTTTCTTCTTTCTTTTCATGTAGTATCTCCACCAGGATAGATAAGATCTCGTCTAAAGGTTTTTCAAATTCTCTGGTGCCAGTCTAGTCTGAATGTGCTTCTGTGGGGAGATAGTGATGTTGCCAACATGTGCGGCTCTATTTTGTGTTTTATAGATAAATGTGTCACATCTGTGAGTTAAAGTATCTTAGAAAGAAGAAGGGTTTTCTTGAGTTAATCAGTATGTTTCTGTAAACATTTAGTAATGACTCAATTTTGAATCAAATTGACGCTAGCATACGGTACGATGCTTCACATAGGAGAGAAAACGATGTGGTGGGAACTGAAGACTTCATTGAGACTTAGACAGTTCTTCTCCTTAGTTGTATATGGAGCCTTTTTAGCAGGAAAGGGAGGAGTTTAGGTGACTTTTGTAGGTGATGAATAAATCTAATTCTTTTTCTTAACTCTGGGATTTCTTCATGTGTTTGCACACTTAACTTTGGTATACAACTTTCAGACTGTTTACTTGGAAATTGCGGTTCATGGAACATTTTATATGCTACTTTGAGATCTGGCAAAGCATCTACTGTTTGCAATGATGTTTTGAACTTTCTATTTTTTTGCTCACAAATCATGGGAAAAAGTTTACCTTTGACAGTGAATTTAGACTTCCCTTGGGAGAGAGGCTAGAAGTCAGAGAGAAGAGTTCAAATCCAAATTGATTGCCTGAAACAATTGGGAAATCTTTGTGTAACAGCATCTAATCATGCTTTTGACAATACCGTCTAGAGGTTGAGATAAAATGAGCATAGTCCAGATGAACTTGAATGTCCTTTTTTGTTTCAAGAAAACAGAGGAATTACCTAGCTGAATCTGGTTAAGAATAATTGTCTTGTTTAACAGCCTGCTGCGAAGAAGGGAGAGTTTCACGTCATGCAAGAAGATTTCTGTGTGGTCATACTTGAATGAAGTATTTGTTTTTCTGTGAAAATACCAGCATTGAGGAGTGAAAAGCTTGTACTCAAGGGATTTCTCTAAAAGCTGCCTTTCTGTGAAGGATACATTCTGAAACTGTCATCTAATTATTCACAATCCAGATTATTCAAATAAATTGTTTTCATCAATGTGAGAGAAATTTTGGCTTCGGTTTGGTGTGGAGAATGCAGCTATGCAAGGGGAAGTCAGAGAAACTGTCCTAAAAACCGCTTTGGCCGAAAGAAAATAGTGAAGATAAACTTGAAATGAAAAGTGAGCTTGGTTAAGGAAGATTTCAGAGTAAAAGCTTCCAATTGAGAATATAGGACAGCCTTTTTTATTTTCTTTTACTATCCTAGATTGTTATTTTACCTACAATTTCTGCTTTTTGAGTTTCTGTAAAACAGCATGTGTACTCTGGAGTCTTGCACTGGTACAGCTCACTCAGTGTTTTACTCCTGAGGTAAGTTTGACCTTAGAAGACAACACAGCCACATTCTAGGGGTTTTTTTTATTTTTTTTTTTCTTTTCTTTTGAACCTCTCCAATGTGTTCCTTCTCCAAGTAGCTTATTTTGAAAGGCTTTTTTTAAATGCTGGACAATTTGGCATAAAGTATGTGAAAATTCTTTTGTTTTCATCTGTTCTCTCAGTTTGACTCTTTTGTATTGACAGTCATACAGACTCTAAAGGGATATTCTTTTTCTGTCAACCACAGATGTGTTTCTTTTGAATTCTTCTTTCATTTCTGGACTGAAAAATAGCCAAAAAGGATTAGTTGATGGTTCTGTTATTCCATTGCTGTAGAACTGGAGACTTCTAGAAGGCCAAAGAATGATGTTTTCTTGGAAGATCAAGAAAAGGATTTGATAATGCTCTGGAACACATTATCCTTCTTTTGGGAAAAGATTTGAACCATTGTGTGTCATGTATTTGTTCTTCAAGAGCGTCAGTATCTTGATTAACGCAGCACAACCCATTTTTGTAAGGGATGTATGTGTATTCTGATGATACTCCTCTAAATATTTTGCTTCAGTGAGATTTCTTAGTTCATACTATGTTGTTGTGAGCCTTGCCTGGTGGGTGGATTCTGGTTAAAAAAAAACAAAACAGAACAAAAACCAAACCGACAACTGCAGGATTGCTGGGGTTATGATTGAGTAAATTGTTAGGGAAA
>NW_009634034.1:3457-10644 GCF_000690535.1 Cariama cristata
AAGAAAATGCCTTATATATACTGTTTCCTAATCCTAAAATAATTACAAAATATGCAATCCAGCACAGGAATGGCATTGTTCAATTTACTTAATTTTGTATTCTTCCTGAGGTGTTCACAGGAATTCTAAGAGAAGACAAAATTCAAGACAGTTATATGAGTAGAATCCTTTAGATACCTTTTCATGGTGTTTTCTTTACATTTTTGCTGCTGTGTAATGGCTTACAGTGCCATTGGAGAACTGGCATTTAATTCATGCTGAAGTACTATAATCCCTGCACTTGAGAAATTTCTCTCAAATTAACTCAGCTTTAAGCAGAGAATTGGACCCAAGGACTTTCAGAAGTCTCTTCTGCCAAGTCTTCTGTCCCTTCCAACCTAAATTATTTACTGTTCTGTGGCTCTAGACTTTACTAAGGCAGTATTTCACTCTGTAAGATCCTTCAGGAAAGGAGTTACTTTTGGTGGTGGTGATGCTTAGCAGTTGCCCTCCGTCAGGGAGGATCTCTTGAAAACTACTAGAGTTTTTATTAGAGTTGTGGTACTACTAGGGTTTTTTAAAACTTAACAAATTTCTCTGATTCCCCTCAGTCAGAAGACACTTGCAAAGCCATGTTTATTTAGTCCTTAACCCACAGCATATTTTCCTCTGATCATTATTATTTGGAAAAAAAGTATGAACGTGTATCTATGATACATCAAAACCAAAACAGTCTGGCTTAAACTTTTCTTTTAAGCAGAAGAGGGGGTATCGTGCCTTACAGTGATGCTAAACGGAGCTTCAGAGTGGTTCTAAGGAAGACGGGAAGTATAATAAGGTAATTTAGACACCAGTAGTCTTTATATGTAATCTTAAAATCCTTGCTGAATTTTTATCTTCTAAATGAAATCATAGTTTTATAGATGACTTCAGTACTAAATGCCTTAAAAGTACTTTAACATGCAAATCAAGAGCATAAAACTTTAAGAGCAGCTAAATAACAGGACTTACTTTTTTCTGAAAATGTGCAGAGATCTAATATAATGCATTTCTTAATGGTTTGATGGGAATAGATGTGAAATTAGAATGCTTATGGGTCCCTCTAGTGGTGTGAAATGCTGGATAATACTTTCAAATGATTCATAAATAGAAAATTATTTGTATCCTGGAAAATCCTTAGAAATATGGTTATAATCGGCATGTGAAATTGAATATTTCTTTCGAATGTATATATTTACAGGTAGTGGAAACTTTCAGATATTATGTCAGGTTTGGTAATAGTGTCTGTTACGTAAAAATGATAAATGTGTAGTTGTGTTTAATATGAAAAAATTTGGAGAGATCTCTTCTTTTCATGGAAGTAATTTCCTTGAATTTTTTAGGAAAAAAACCTCCTCTGGTGGACTTACACACCTCAAACTTCAGGTTTCATGTTCAAATGTAAGAAAGATCCATCCTCAAATATTTGTTTTTTAAATTCCTTTTTCTGTTGGTGTCAGTGATACCAGAGATCCTCAGTTAAGCTCTTTCTATTGGTAATAGCAAAACTCTATGATTTTTATCATGGATAATTTCCTATTTACTTTTTGGGCTGTAGCAAGGAAGAAATGGAGGTCTTAAGAACTTATGCTGGATAGCCTTGTTTCGACCAGGACCCCATCAGAGGCTGTGAGTCTTTATCTTTGCAATAAAAGAAAGTTGAAGCATTTTGCTAGGTTTTAAGGTTTCTATTAATTAAAAAATTAAACCAAAACACAATTAAGTTGTCATTCTTCCTTTTGTTGTCTGTCCTTACTTTATGAAAGATGCAAAAATTCTGAGAATAAATGTCTTGGTATATTATGATTATTTTTTTAAGTGATTGTAACTTGTCTTTTTTCTACTTATTTTGTATTTTTATTTCAGCGTGTGAAAAATAAATAATATCCCTATGAAATGTGATAAAATTACTTTTTTAGGTTTTCATGAAGTACAACACACTTTAAAGATTGGGAGTGGGAAGAGAGATTGAAGTGTCTTGGAATACAGATGAAATATGTTGCGTGAATACAGCTTGCATTATTTTATTTTCTTGCTCTATATACGTAGCATTAGCAAAATAACTGGCATTAGTAAGCAGGATTATTCCTTTTTTCTTTAGTTTAGGGAAAGGCATTTTTTATTATACCAGCATCTCACTTAAGATGCTTAGAAACAAGAATATAATCATTTTAATTAAAAAAAAACCAACAAACTTGGAAGTAATAAATACTTTGGGTGATATTCTAACTTTAAGTAGGGCATGAAGAGTTGAGAAGGGAAGAAGAATATCCTAGGAGAGCTGCTGTTGATGAAGCACAAAGGCCTATGGTTTTGGTTTTCTGGTTCCTTGCATCAAAGGCACTTCTGAATGCCATGGCTTCCTTCTTAACATGCCCAACATCCTGACTTGACTTTCATTCCTTTTCGGTCCTCAAGGCTGTAAATGTCATATAGATTTATTTATTTTCTCATTCTAATTTGTCCTTGAGCTGTGCTTCTCTGTTAAGAGCAAATGATCACTACTGGATATTAGAAAGGCATTTAGCACACTGAAAGCTTCAAGTGAAGTGAGGGGCGTTTGGGCTGGGAGGAGGGATGGTTTTGCAGCATGCTTTTTCCTGAGCAAATGTGATGCACTCTTCACCTTCTTCTTTCCATTAGAAGTACATTATTGAACCTTGCAATTAGCATCTAGTTTTGTGACTCATGATAGCAGAAGGTAGGCTGACATTCTCATATTAATCACTCATATAAAGGGAAATGTGCCAGGAGGGAAATAGCAAGTTTCCATTGCAAAACTGTATTGTTCATCTTACCAGTCCTTCCCGAGAACTTGTCTTTGCTGGTCTGCTAGAACCACAGAGTGGTTGATTTTTGTATCCTTCATAATAATTTATTTGAGAGGAACAGGAAACTGCAAGCATGGATGCTATCAGTGTTCCTGCAGCTGAAGAACCTATCTTCTTCCCGCCTCTTGAAAGCTAGCTATTTTTTGTTTCAGCCTCCCTTTTAAATTACCTGTCAAACCTCCACATCTGACTCACCTATTCTGGATTGTCCCGTAGCAAATGTTTAGCTGTTAGAGAGAACAATTTACTTTTTGGGTTAGTGTAGTCTTGTTGAATTGGGTGTTCTAGAACTGCAGAGGGCTGGTGGGGCTCAAAATCTCTTTTCTCAGTTGGAAGTTATTCTAATCAGTGCAGATCTAAATAAGACGTTTGGTCAAGCTGTTGTTACCTAACTTAGGCTATACATATGGAATAAATAATAGTTCAAAGGGAAGTGCAAAGCCCTGCCCCTGGGGAGGAACAACTCCAGGCCCCAGCACAGGCTGGGCATTGCCCAGATGGAAAGCAGCTTGGCAGAGAAGGCCCTGGAGGTCTTGGTTGACACCAGGTTGAACATGAACCACGGTGGACATGAAGTTTAACATTAGCCAGCAACGTGCCCTTGCAGCAAAGGCGGCGAGCAGTGTCCTGGGCTGTGTTAGGAGAAGCATTGCCAGCAGGCCAAGGGAGGTGATCCTGCCCCTCTGCTCAGCACTACTGAGGCAACACTTTGAGTGCCGGGTCCAGGTCTGGGCTCCCCAGTGCACAAGAGCTATGAACATGCTGGAGAGTCCAACAGAGGGTCGGGAAGGTGAACACAGAGCTGATGAGGGAAGGCTGAGAGAGCTGGGACTGTTCAGCCTGGAGATGAGAAGGCTCAGGGGCATCTCATCAACGTATAGAAATACCTGGAGGGAGGGTGCAAAGAGGACGTAGCCAGGCTTTTTCTAGTGGTGCCCAGTGCCAGGAGAAGAGGCAACAGCACAAACTGAAACACGGGAGGTTCCCTCTGAACATCAGGAAAGACTTTCTGACTGTGAGGGTGACCGAGCACTGGCACAGGTTGCCCAGAGAGGCTGTGAAGTCTCCTTCCTTGGAGATCTTCAAAAGCTATCTGGACAGTGTGGTCTGGGTGGCCTTGCTTGAGCAGAGGACTTGGACCAGATGCTCTCCAGAGATCCCTTCCAGCCTCAGCCCTTCTGTGAGTCTGCAATAGCAGCATTGCTGCCGGGAAAGCTGGAATGAAGTAGACTTTGTTGTTTGTTTGAATTATGTCAGCTAGAGCAATGCTTTTTTCTTTTTTTTTCTTCTTTTTTTTTTTTAATAAGGGTGAGAAAAAATAGGATTAATGTGTAAGAGTAGTGGTTTATGAAACATATGAACTGATGGTAATTTGGAGAGTTTAAAAATATTTTAAGATGAATGTTTCAATAGCACATTGCAAAGTAAAGAGTCATGACTGTTCAGCTTCGCAGAAAACTGAGTAATCCACATCATCATCAGGAAAAATACTGAAGCAAAGCCATGTGCAACCTCCCAGATGACTTATGAACACAAATATAGGTTGAACACAGGCCTGTGCTGCCAAATTACTGCATTCTTGTGTTCTGTTTGTGCACTTTGCTGACAAAAGCTGTTGTGTTACGTGTATTACCTGCATCATATTGTCCTGCCAAAGTTTAATGGGTGACATCTCTTGACAGACTTATTTGTAGCATGACAACAAAAGTAGGTTTTTGTTAACTGTAGATCTGTAAAAGAATACTTACAGTAAAGAAAACTGTCTGTACTTAATAATGCTGATTTAGCCTACATAAATATTTCATTTTGTTGAGATTTAGTGAAGTTCCTGGATTTTATATATGACACTGTGGACAGTTTACATAATTTTATGACCTAAATATGCCCATTTCATATTATTTTATTTCCAACTTAATGACTTCTGTTCTGAAATTCGGATTTTAAGGGACTGGATCAAGATTGAAGGGGAAGAACTTCTTGCCCGAAGCCTACGCTCCATTAACAGGAGCAGCTGTATTGCTCCCTCCTCCTCTGTTCTGCAGACTGGCAGTGCTCAGACTGTAACCTCACCTTAACAGATGGGGTTCGAAATATTGGTAGAGTAATGAAGTATGACAGAATCTTTTATTTGCATGCTGTACGTGTGAATGTTGTTTTATAAGCAACCTTTATCATCTGTAATGCATATCCCGGTTGTGTAAGCAGATGTAGGTACCAGTGTCTTCAGAGCAAGTGCCCTTGGCTTTAGTGTGGTGACTTGAAGAAAGATATTTCATGTGGAGTTGTCTGTGTTAGCCCTTTGAAAGTGAAGGGAATTGCAGTATCTTGATGAAGTGTTTCAACCATATCTGAAAGCATACTCGGTTTTAAGCATTTGATTAGATATTGCACATTTGTACAATTGTCCATTCTGTTCAGAGGTGGTCTTCTTAGTGTAGATTGGAAATTTAATATATTAATGAGTTAACATAGAACAGAAAATACGTTGGAACTTCTACAGGGAGAAGAATTTATATGGATAAAGATTTATCTTCTGTAGAATTAAACAGCTTTCACTAGAAATCACTGAGGTTTTTAATTGAGGTTATAAGTAAGGCCACACCTTCACCTGTACAATATTTTAGACTGACTTTAAGAACAAAAATTGTAACTGCGTGCTTCACCGATTTCTAGTATGCCTTGTTCTTGGAAGGGCAAGAGGTCTGTACTACAAAGTTGGGCTCACGTTGGTTTTGAGCATCTGCGTTTTTGGAAAAGAGCATGTTTGCATTAATTTAATACCTTTTTTCTTTTTTTCTTTTTTTTAAACATAAGTCATTTTAGGCAGAATGAGGGAATATCAAGATTATTGACTGACTGTTGGTTATGTAAAACTGCTATTGGACCTACTGCTGAAAAGAAAGTAAAGGCCAAGTTTGGCCTTACGTATTTTAGCATGAAAATATCTGGTCCTTTGCAAAGAAACTGTAGCTATGCATAGTTTGTTCTTCAGGTTTCTAAAACATTTCAAGCATATCAAGTGGAATTGAACATAAGCTAGCATCAGTCATTTGAATAAACCAGTTAACCTTATGAGAGTAAAGCAAAGTATTGGGATTACGCTTTAAAAACAGGCTAAAACAATTTTCTGTAGTGTTTTCAGTGTACTGGGAAAGGGAAATACCTATGCTGTAAAGGTAAATGTGGTACTTGTTTCGCAGAGGAGAGGTTCTGAGTGTAATTATCTGCAAAAGCACCAAAATCACTTGCGTGTGTTTAAAACTTTGCCAGTAAAGTTAAGAGGATTTCTGAGCTTTAAAATCTGTATAAAAGTTATTCTGTACATGCTCAAAACCTACTTGTAACTCCTGTATCAACACACAATTACTGATGTTCTCTTACTGGTGTACGTATCTTATGTGATTTACTAGGGACACGGATTGGATGTGTATATATAAGAGCAGTTTTCCAAAAGTTATTTGCAGTACTGTGTGTATTTTTACACAATTTCCATAATATTTCTGTCCTTTCAATAACAGAGTTCCTTAAAAAGATAAGTTTCAGCTGTGATTTAAATATTTGTTTTTCTTCACAGGATGCTTACACAGAGAACTTTCTTTTCTAAGCCATGGCTCTGTACTTAATTAGCAATAAAAACATCTGTATTTGTGGCTGAAACGTTTGATACACAAAAAAATTGTCGCCTTTGCTATACCAAACTTTCCTGAACAGTTGTCTTTTTGGTAAAGGTTTTTTAGAGAGAGTATTTATTTTCTTGTTTTTCATAGCAAATTCTGAAATCGAGGTGTCTGTGTCTGCAAGAAATGTGAGAAGATTGCTTAGTTTCCAGCGATACCTGAGATCTTCCCGTTTTTTCCGTGGTATCACTGTTCCAAATTCTTCAAACATTTTAGATGATGATTATAATGGACAAGCAAAGGTTGGTTGCTTGATTTTTCTTTTTTTGAATATTTTTTAAAAAATGTTTACTAGTATATAACAACATCTCATGTTAAAAGTGCAACCAAATACAAATTTTAAGCATGTGCATTTGTATATATATGTGTGTATGTATTTTTGTGTATGTGTGTATATATATGTATATATCTTAATAAAGTCCAGCCAAAATTACATGGTTTTTAACAAATTCCTTTACTGTCCACAGATTTTCTGGGATGATTTTTAGAGCTTGTGTGGCTAGTGTTATGGTTTGGGTTTTTTTAAAAATAACTGTACTGAACGAAGGATGCACTTTAATAATTGAAGAAAAAGCGAAGAAAGGAAAATGTATCCGTATTTAAGAAATGTAATGGAGCAATTTGGAAAGCTCCCCCCCCCCCCCCCCCCACCCTTTTTTTT
>NW_009634034.1:10675-25013 GCF_000690535.1 Cariama cristata
GTGACCTCACTAATGAACATCTGGAAGAGTGACTACCTACCACTGAAAACTCAATAAAATGCAGTAAATGGATTTATCAGAAGATTATTATGTCAAACCAACTTTTTCTTTGGTAGGCAAAAGAGAAGTGTGATAGCTATAATCAGCGGTGCAGGGAAAGCAGGTACTGGGAAGATGGGTGGTACTAAGAGAAGAATTAGTTGGATGAAAGGCTAGTGTCTTGGGGATAGAGGATGGGTAGAGCTGAAGGGGAGTGAGCAGGTGAAGGTTTTTCAGGTTGTTCAAGATACCAAAGGCTCTGTCATCTTGCTGATTGCGTATCATGCTTTTTGCTCATCGTGATGCAGAAAAGGAATATACTTCTAATACAACCAATGTATCCGTGCTGAACTTGATCAGGTTGCGGTTGTAGGAAGAATCTGATAACGCAGAGGATGGGTTTTAGGAATTTAATAGTAAAAAGATCCTGTTAATGCTCATGTTTCTTCTGGTAGAGGAGTTTTAGTGGCTGGTGGAGAAAAGCTAGAATGTATAATCGGATGACAAAACAGCTCTACCAATCTAATGAGAATAGGAGAAGTATCTGTTATAAAATGTGCTGGACAGATAGAGGTAGGGGAGGCAAAGATTGTGACTGCTGAACTCCGGTGAGGCCTCAGGAGCTCTTTGCCGTTCTTGTGCATCCCTGTTGCTGACAGAAGAGTTCATATGGAGACGTGCTAGTTCAGCGAGGTGAAAAGTCAAAAGCCAGTTTCTAAAAAAAGAAATTAAAAGCTTGGCTCATATGTCTAGTAAAGCATCTGGATATTCTTTTTCTTCTCTTAACAACAAGGGAAAGGGAGAAAACGAGGTAAAGGACTACACAGATTTAATTTACTAACTCATTGCAAAAATTAAAGTGGAAGAAGTCTAAATACAGAGTCATTCTGTCATACTGATTCTGACTTTAACCTAATTGTTTTAAATTGTGTCATTTCTTTTAAGAAATTCACTAAAGGATGAAGGGAGAATCTCCAACCAATTTTGTCAAGGCACTACTTTTTTCATTTTTTTAATTTGTACCAAGTATTTTAAAATTTTTCAGTTATCAGACAAATTTAATTATTCTTTTAATACTATTTTTTATATGTAGAAGTCCCAAGACTTGCATCTGTCTCTGAAATCTTAAATACTCCTCTGGTCTACGGGAAGATAGGCATATATTGAGAAAAAATGACAACTTTTGCGTTTTCTTTCAGTGTATGCTGGAGAAGGTTGGAAATTGGAATTTTGATATTTTTCTTTTTGATAGACTGACAAATGGTGAGTTTACTTTTGCTATTTCATTTGTGTTTTATCTCTTAGTATTACTTAGCTATTGCTCTTGCATTGCAATATGTGATTGTTCACTAAAAAGCACAAATTTCATCAGGTAGTACTTTTTGATTTAATAGTCGTTAATCTAAATCCTAAATTGCCTGGTCACTCTGTTAAAATAACTGATAATAATCATTGATTTGTAGAAGAGGCCCTTGTACTTTGTAGGTTGCTGTTCTCTCTTAGTAATTTGAAGTAGTAATTTGCTGTAAAGTAACAAATTATTTTGCTAATCTAGTCTTTTTTTAATTATGGAATGCTGACAGTTTATATGGTTGTGTCCAAAAGGTTATTTATATTGAACAAGTATTTTTCTGATAAATGTAATGTTCTGTAGAATAGTTCCATTACTGTACAGAACAATAAAAAGGCACGTTGGTGTATGAATGCATTATAATGATGACATATAATAGAATACCTAGAGAATTAGGAATTGAGCAGATAGAAGCTGCTGTATGCGTAGCTTGCACAAAATACAAAAAGGAAGAGAATTTTATGGTTAGTTTTGTGCACCCATTACAAATAGCAGTAGGAACTACAGTAGTAGTTGGTTAAAAAAAAGTCAAATAAAATATTGTTTAGTTATGGACGGAGAGTTAGATCTGTAAATGTGCTGGAGAGGAGGAGAGCGAGCTGCTGCAGTGGGTAGGGTGAAGTTTTGTGTTTATAATCACGGCAGTGGAAGTTGAGTTTGGAATGGAATGAAAGGAGAAGGTGAGGGAGTCGAGCATTGCCGCGATGTTTGTGCCAGTGTGGGAAGCGACTGGAGGGCAACTCGTGCAGGTTTTACAGCGATCAAATGGAGTTGGTAGCAGAGATGTGGTTTAAAGAGTGCTTAAAGTTGACAGAAAGAGAAATGAAGTTCAGAAAGGAAAATGTGGCACCAAAAGATCATTTTCTCTCCTGTTTTGGTAAAGGGATACTTGGCTTAATCTAGTGTACAAGTAGTATCTGCATGGTTTATTTTAATACGGGAAATGAATAGAAAAAAGGAAAATGGCGAGGATTTTTAAAACCAGAATGCTTATATAGGTAACGATAAACTTTAGACTAGATAATGAGGAAAAAAACTATGTGTGCAAGTTAACTTGTTCGTAAGCATAGCTGATTTTGAATTAGTTTATCAGATGGGAGTGATCTGAAGTCATCCTTCTTAGGGGAGACTTTATCTACCTTTTAAATATGCTTTTCTCAAATATGTTTCACATACCACCAGTACAGCTTCTATTGTAGAAGCCTTCCTATACCATCTGTTTTGCATCCTAATTTAGTCATTTTAGGAGGACATTTTGAACAGGCAGTCTTGTTCTTGAAAGTTTGTAAGGGGAGAATGCTGGATGTAAAACTCTGCTTGATGAGCTGCCCTGAACGAGCCTGTAAGAAACAAATTACTCAGTAAATGTTGTTCGAAGAATTGCGTATCGTATTGTGAGGAAGTGGCATGCGCGTGTGAATACATTAAGCCTAGTAATAAGCTAGATTTAGGAGAAATTTGTGTCCTTTTGCATCTCAGTTTTTGTCTGTGCTAGGTTCTTTAATTCCTGCTAAATGAAGATTGTCAGAGTCAAGGTACCAAAACTGGGTTATCTGCCACTACGTATTGTTTGCAGAGTAAATAATGGGCAAGCTATTTCAAGTAAACATTTGCAGGCTATTTCTCTGTCTCTTATGGTTTTATTTGTTTTACTACTGCAAGTGATAATAATATTATAGCTATGAGTAGGCGAAGTATATTGTAAGCTATTACAATTACTATGACAGTATACGTTTCCTGGAGAAACTTAAAACTTTTTCTTCGAGTTCTGAGTGAAATAAGGAATTGTTTATCAAAATACATGATGAAAATGAAATTTGCTTATATAATTTTTGTGACCAATTTGTTTGAAATAATACATTTTTTTTATGAAAGAGTCACTGATTTCATGGCTTCCAATGAATTAGTATTTTCATCTTATTTTTAGGAAACAGTCTAGTCAGCTTAACCTTTCATCTGTTTAATCTTCATGGACTAATTGAACACTTCCAGTTAGATACGATGAAACTTCGTAGATTTTTGGGTAAATACAGCTTTTTATTATGATGAATATTGCTGTTTATCCACATTTTTATACCTTAACTGAAGTGCTGGTTATGGTTTAGCAATAAGGTTTGGAGAGTACTGATGCAGTCCAGATTGTGCAGTGATTTAAATTATATTGATTGAGACAATCTCTCAAAATTTCTGTAAGTATAGAAATCTCCTTGTTAAATCCAAGCAAATATTAACAAGTTTAGTAGTTTCATAGCAAATACTGTATTGTATTTACTAAATCTAAATAATCAGGAACGTATGTGACATTGTGTGACATTTTTATCGGGAAAGGCTAGACAGCTCCTTTCTTTGTTTTGATTTTCAGTTCTGTTTTAATCTTAATTTCCTAACTGTATTGAATATGCCAGCTTGGCCATATTTGATGGTGCCAATTTGGTGCTATCTGTTGCTTGCTCAAACTCTCCTACAAATAAGCACTGTACTGTGAGCACACTTTCTCCATAGACAGAGCGCAGGACAATTTTACTCAAATGTTTGGGCCTGCGTTACTGGAATGTCTCAATGGAAAGAACTGTAAATACGATACAGAATATTCAGACCAAGTGGTACTTTCACTTGACAGCTGAAAGAGCTGTCTTTCTGCATCCCCATGCTATAGACACAGACACTGGTGTGAGACTTCCTTTGGTTCTGCTGTGACAGTACCTTTTGTTTAATTTTGTGGAGCAGGATGCTTTCTTTTAACTGAGCGTGAGAAACAAGTTTCTGGTCCCTTTTAGCAGGCTTTCCCAGTTTCAGAGAAAACAATTTTGTGGTTACAAAGCTTGTCATTTAACAGGGGAGAAATCACATTTGGAAGGCTTTTCTCCCCTTTCAAATAAGAGAATGTTTTTGTTTTCATCATTTAGTTCTCTTTCAGCTTTAAAAAATTACAGTTCTGTCTTGCATTTCATGTTGTTTTAAAGTGGACTCAATTCCTTGCAGTTTCGAAAAGGTAGATCAGCCGACCTTGAGGACTGATGTGTTGGATTGTGAAGAAAATGATTATAGAAATCTGGTCTTAGGCTACTCAAGTTGTAACTGAGTGTGTTTTGTCTTTCTTGTCTTGCTTATTTGGTGGTTAGTTGAGACTTAGCAAAAGACAGTACTCGAAATGAAAGACCAGTTAGGAATGACTGGATTAGTTAAACGGTTATCAAAAAGATAACAATAGTCTTAACTACATATGACTACTCAAAGCCATAAGTCACTAAAATTAGATTAGACTTGAAAGAAGGCAAAATTTTATTCTGGCTCTGAAATGCACCATCTTTCTGTTTTCCTTAACGCCTTCTACTTAGTAGTAGTAAGAAAAACATTCTTAGCTCTGTCCTAGCCCACCTGTCCCAATCAAGGAACCTTTCTTTCAAATATAGCTTCTTAGCATCAACCCAATTCATTCTTTTCTTTTGCTACCTCTTGTGCCCTAATCCAAAGTAATCTGAAGATCAAATTCCAGAAGAGCAGGATAACTGAAGTGGTCCATAGTGCCACACAAAATTCACTTTATTTGAGAACTTACTGGAATCTTTTTAAGGGGAGAAATCTGATTTTAGTCCTCAGTAGGATCTCCACATTTTATTTTTGTGTATATGTATATCTCTATATCTATCACATATGTATATGTGTGTATATATGTATTAGTTTATAGACATACACAGTCTTTCTGTGATTTCCAAATGTTACTTGGAGTTCTGTCTCCTCCTGCTGTGTGTTTTCAAGTTCTTATTCCAGACCCGAACAGGGGGAGAGAAAATACAGAGTACTGCGTTCCTGGGAACAGAGGGGTTTTGTGCCATTCTAGTTCTGGCAAACCATGATCAAAATATTATCCTAAGTCTGCTTTATTAAAATAAATAAGTTAAGAGAATTGTAGACTTCAGGTAGCTGCACCAGCCTATGAAGCCACAAAAAATTTAGGATAAAGCCAAGGACATACTCATTCATGCACTGGATGTGAGGAGTAGGTGAAAGGAAGTTTTACTGCAGGTTAATAGAGCCCGAAGATGCTTATTTTCATTATTTTCCATATGAGGTGTCAGCTATGAATTGAGTACTATTGAGATTACACAGTCGTTACAGTATTTTGACTTTTCATGAACCGCAGCTCTTCACAAAGACCATGGCAATAATGCTCTAACATGACAGTCACAATTATATGGAGGATACTGGCTTGTAAACTGAGTAGGAATAGAGGTTGTGGGCATGTTTGTTTGATGGGACTGATAGACTGTAGTCAGCCAGGAAAATGTAACTTTTTCAAGTGAACCTCAAAAGAAATGTGTCCTATCAGGCAAAACTTTAGAATATACTTTCATTGCTATGCTTCAGATCTTCTCCCCCTCCATCCTTTTAAACGTTATAGTTCTTTCACTCTATGTACTCAAGCTAATGGGGATGTCCTTTAAAGTATTCTACCTATGATGTTTAAAGACAACCAGGAAGATGGAGGAAGGTGGAGGAAAGCTAGGAAGAAGTTAAATAAGAAATATTAAGTCTAGGAGTGGTCAGTCAGACCATCATCTAAATGAGATTCTTTTCTAAATTGTGTGTAGGCTTAAATTTGCCTGAGTACAAGTATGAGAAGATGCCTAAACTATATAGAGGTGGCTTCCCATGACCACTCTGCTGAAGGGGAAAGAAAAGCACTTCATATGACAGGAAAGCAGTGCCTAGTTCCTCTGATCCTGTCTCTTTTCAAGGCATGATATGAAGTCATCCTGATGCTTTGGTAAATAGTATCATCTTCATTTTGTATTCCAGATTGCCTCAACATTCAGGAAGGCTAGATTATCAAAGGGAGCCTTTCTTGGAAAATTCTTAAAGTATCTCGGATTATATATTGATTTCAAGTTGTTTAGTTTTTTCTCAGAGATGACTTTACATGTAGTTGGTTTCCCTTAGAAAATACTGTTTCTTCACGTAAAAGTCTTTTATACCTGGGTCTTGGTTCAACTGACAATTTGTTGACTTTGGCGCTTTTATGTGTGTGTAACTTGTGATATTACATATTTCTGTGCCTAACAAGGACATATAAAATGGAACTTGAAAAAAATTGTTATTTATATTTGGATATTTGTTGTTTTCCTGCAGTTATGGTTCAAGAAGATTATCACAGTCAAAACCCTTATCATAATGCAGTTCATGCTGCTGATGTGACTCAGGCCATGCACTGTTACTTAAAAGAGCCCAAGGTAAGCGAGCGTTCTCACTTTTGCATCATATGTACATACAGAAGTATGTGTGTGCATGTAAATGGATTGTGTGCATATATGTACATATGTGTATATACACATACACACGCTTTTTATTTAAAAAAACAACAACACCCCAAAACCCCCAAAAAACCACTTTTGAACACAAAAAGGCAGGGAATTACTTTCCCTGTTGCTGAGGCAATGGGTTCACACCTAGCAGTATGCTTTGCTTTTTTTCCCTTTTCTGAGCTGGCAATGTCTTTTGTGTGACTTTGTCTTCAACCAGAGGAGGGAATTGGTTAAGATTGCAGCTGTTTAACATCGCCTTGTGTCCCAAGATGTATACATCAAATTGCAGCCTGAGTCAGAGTTGGCAATAAGAAAGCTGTGCGTTTGTGGTTTATTTTTGTTTGGTTGTTGTGGTTTTTTTTTTTTCTCCAGAAACTACCGTTACCCTGGCTTTACTCATCTTTGATGTTAATGAACGGTATGCTTCTGCTAGAGGCACCTTAAAGACATCAGGAGTTCTTTTTGGCCTTTCTTTCTAAAAAAGGGCAGCGTGGCAGATGTTAAGGAGCTGAGCTAGTTGAGGGTTTGTTTCTTGTTACTTGGACTGCTGGTAGTCTGCTGTAAGTGATGTCTTAGACAATTTCAGGGCTAAATCCTGTTCTTCTGTATTAAATTGAAAACTGTAGTGCTCTCTAGCCAGGTGAGACAAGTTATGTACCTTGATGCAGGTTATTACCAATCTGGTATTCTCTTGAATAGCTCTTTATTCTGCTTCTGAGGTAAAACCAAGTAAGCGCTGGCTCCATGGAGGTTTTTCAGAAGCTCTTTGCCCACTCCTCCCACTCAGTTTCTCAGTGCTGCTCTCAGATCAATTGTTGGTGCAGTGAGCCACATCAGAGCTGGTACATGATGAGCTTTTTTTATGGCATGCAGTTGGGAAGCCTGAGCATTTTTTTATTCAATACTCGTGATGGAAGTTTTGTAATGCTTCGGGTGCAAGTATAGACTTTGTATTTTTAGTAGCATATACAGCTACTGGTTCTGTTGCACCGAAGTACATTATAAACATGAAGCATGATAGATGGCAAATGGAACAGGGAATATAAACTTCTGTCTTCGCAGAGTGTTTGCTGCATTTCATTTTTGTGCACGCAGAACTGTCGTCTCTGTTTTAGGATGAGCTAGACTTTATTACTGAGTTTAACTCACAAACCTCCCAACCAGAAGCAGTAACAGCTATGAGCAGTGGAAATAAGTCCATGCAGTTTCATGCCGAGTTAATCGACATGCACATACTTCTTGAAGATATTTATTTTTGGCAGATTTTCCTCATTTGGTTCTTTTCCTGGTAGACTTTGAAATATAATTTTGCGTAAGAGTAGAAATCCATTCTGAACAGGTCTAAAGTCTTCCATAGCATTAGTTTTTTCCTTTCAAGATGAAAGTTTTTTATGTTTTTTTAAAATATAGTCTGTATTTAAAGCAGAATTGACACATACAGGCAGACTCGGTAAATGAAATGGAGAGCTAATTTTAAGAATTTGCTGTTTTTACAGGATCTGGTTAGGAGCAGTACTTCATTACCAGACAGAAAGTAGCATTTTGTGTGCAAGCATATTTAAGACTGAACCTTCCCATTCAGAAAGATTAATGCTTTAAACACTGTTGAAATTTTGTGGCTTTTGGGGAGGAAATGCTGTGAAAAATCAGTGGAATATTAATTTTACATTATTAAAATTTTCCTCTGAGTTTCTGTCGGCTATTAATTACTAAAAAAGAAAACCAAAAATGACATCTGTGCACTTTATCTAAGGGCATACGTGCATTGCTACAACAGAATTCAACTTGTTGTTATTATCTTACAGCTTTCCAAATCTTTAACTCCATGGGATGTTCTGCTCAGTTTAATAGCAGCTGCCACACATGATTTGGATCACCCAGGTGTTAACCAACCTTTCCTAATTAAAACAAACCATTACTTAGCAACTTTATATAAGGTAAGGACAAAATGGGTTGTTTTGTTAAAATCAGGTTTAGAGAATTTCTGAGGAGTATGGAAAAGGAGTTTAAATTGTGATGTGTTTAGCTAGTGGTAGGTTTGAATCCAGACATTGTTTTCATGTCACTGGGATTAAAACATGTACAAATTAACAAAGTATTTGGAATTTGTGAGTTTTAACCTCTGAAATCCAACAAAACTGGTACCACCCTTAGTCTACAGCTCTTCAGTTTAAGAAAGTCATTGATTGATACCTGTAATATCCTTTTTGTTCACAGAATACCTCAGTATTAGAGAACCATCACTGGAGATCAGCAGTGGGGTTGCTGAGAGAGTCTGGTTTATTTGCACATATGTCATTAGAAAACAGGTATGTCTATACAGAACAGTATAGATTAGTTTGAGATGGAAGTAAGCTGAGATGGAAGTAAGCTGTCACTTAAGACAGCCTTGCAAAACACACTAAATTATTGCATGGCAGTTCTGAATACAAAATGTAGATTATGATCTATTTTAAGAATTCCTGGATACCATGCTGTTGGAGTAGAGCAGTTCATGATGCAATGTGATATTCGGAAAATGACATTTACTGCGAGCACACTAAAGAAGTGTATTCATATAGTCAAGCACCTGTTCAGATTAAACTTGACAGCCTTTTCTTATTCTGCCACCACAACTGTAATTTCAAATGGACCCTCTTCACCTGCTTTAACAAGAAATTAGCTTTAAACAATTAGTTTGTTCATTTTTAAGGGAGGGGGAAAAAAAGCTAAAACCAGTTCTAGTCTTTCTGAAAGCTGACAGTGAAAGATCCTGATATTTCTATGGATGTTGTAGGAATTTTTCAGAGAGGGAAAATAAAAAAAAACAGAAACAGTTCAGTGAAAATGCTGATTATAAAGTTTGTATTTGTACAATAAGGAATATGATAAAAAGACATGTAAATCTAGTGATGGCTGTGGTTCTTAATTGTCATGCTTTTTGAATGTTTGATATGACTAATTTCAGGCAGCTGATGGAAAGCCAGATAGGTGATCTCATTCTTGCCACAGACATCAGTCAGCAAAATGAGTACCTGTCCATGTTCCGGTCCCATTTGGATAGAGGAGACCTATGTTTAGAGAACGCAAACCATCGTCACTTCATTTTACAGGTGATCTTTTTGGTAATATTTTTTGAAAACATCATTTTAGCGTCAAAAATAATGTACTTAAAATGCTAACTACTACTGCCAGGCTCTCTCCTTCTTTCAAAATTAAGCAGAAATATCTTTTTGTCATTTTGTTTCATTACAAAAACGTTGTTCCCTCTGCTTCAGTCTCTCCCCTTCCCAGCACTTCTCCCAAGTGTTGTCATGTGTTGGTAAGTCTGATAACTTCGAGCTGCTAAAGCAAGGAGAGAGGTGTTTCCAAGACCAGGTTTAGTTCTTCTGATGACTCCAGTGCAGTCTCAGTACTGTGAAATGCTTTGTCAGAACGTATTTCAGGAAAGGAAGGCATTACTGTTGTGAATCAGTTTGCAGCTGTGCTAGAGAGAGCTTTAGCAAGCTTTAAAAACAAAAGCCTTGAGAGTCTCTGTAGATTTATAGAAATTTTTATTCTTAGGTTCATATTGTGGACTATAAAAGAAAGTGGACAGATGAGAAGTTCTGTCCTGTGCAAACTCGTACTAAAAATGTGAGCTTCAGAGCCAGAAATGGAAAATACTGTTTGGTTACTTTGGTGTTTCTTTTCCTGAATTTATTGTTGTCTCCTGTACTAGTCCATATACTAAATATAGTGCCCCAATATATTTTGGCTTGACTGAATTTCCATATTACTCAGAGATGATCATGAGATCTGGTAGTTCCCTGAGAGTTTTTTAAATATGATTCTAGAACATAACTTTAGAGAGAAGCACAAATGGTAGGTAGGTTTGTTATTCACAAAACTGAAAATAATCTGCTGTCAGAAGATAATTACAGATGCTTCTGTTGGAGGGAAAGATGATCTAATGCTGTGTGTTAACTTATTAGATGGCTTTGAAGTGTGCTGATATTTGTAATCCATGTCGGACGTGGGAGCTGAGTAAGCAGTGGAGTGAAAAAGTAACAGAGGAGTTCTTCCATCAAGGCAAGTAAGAGTAGAAATATCTGTTGGCACATAATGTGGAGAGAGCAACCATGAGTCATAGCCACTTGCAAATAAAGGGATTTATATTTAGGACTAAGAGAGATTTACAGTAGGGTATGGGGGGTTTTTTGTGTGTGTTTGGGGTTTTTTTTGGTTTGGTTTTTGTGTGTGTGTTTTGTTTTGGGGGGGGGGGTGGTTTGTTGTGGGGTGTTGTTGTTGTTGTTATGGGGTTTTTTTCCACTTTCATGGGTTGTACTTTTTGCAAAAGGTCGGTGTTGCTAAAACCCAAAGTAAAATCTGCTTAGAATCTGAACCTAGAGTGGCTGGTGCGATAGATCCTTCAGCCTGAAAGGTGTTTTGGATGAATAATTATGCTCACTTTAAATTTAGCTCGTGGTTCCAGTAAAGTATGAAATATATTCGTTGAGTATCTTCAATATTTAAACTTTAGCTGTGAGGCCTGTTGGTAAACAGGTAAGAGCTAGGGAGGAGATCTTAGCTACCATGCAGTTAAGGTTGGTTACTTCTGTAAGCAGTTAATAAAGCTTTTGATTGACAAATGGAGCAAATTTTCTCCATTATTATTAAATTGTTTTAATAATAAAGTGTGCTTCTCCTTTCTTAAGGCTAGTTTAGCTGACTTGGGACCTGCTAATTTGCGCATTGATACGATAAATGGGGTACAGACTGCTTTAGTTGATGCTGTTCTTGGGTAAAGGTGATGGGGAAGCAGAACAACAAATTGCCTTTAGTGAGGCAGTTTCTGAAGGCTGAGCTATTCTCTTCCCTGGTGCTAAGGGGGGGATTTTAATTTGTCATTCCTGTGGCAGTCTGGGAGGGAGGTTTTGCAAGGAAGTATGTTAAACCTTCAGGAAACCTGTGATTTGATGTTTTTAATTATTGTTTGAGGAAAAAAAAACAAAGAACTGTTAGTCTCTGACAGACCTATGTGTTTTTTTGGCGAGATGGGGGAGAGAAGTAAATGCATTCAACCAGCTGCAAGCTACCGCCCTTGTTAACCCAACTTGCACAACTCACATCTGTTAGTGTTTGATGACTCCTTTTGAGCCTGGACTTGGTGACTTAACAGCTGTATTATACTTTTGTTTCTTTAGGAGATATTGAAAAAAAATATCACTTGGGTGTGAGTCCGCTTTGTGACCGACAGACGGAAACTATTGCCAACATCCAGATTGGTAACTGCAGTTCTGTTTTATTTTAGTAGATTTTTTTTTTTCAGGATGCAATTTGAAAAAAAAGTGTCTCTTAGGTCCATTTCCTAGAGATTGTACCTGCTTTGTGAGAGTACTTCATTACAAAGAGAAATTTATTCTCAATTTGCTATTATATAGCATTTTTCCCTGGAATTGAGTGGTTAGGAAAGGTGCTGCACTGACAGTTCTGGAGCCCGAAGGCCCTCTTGTTTGCTCACGGAGCAGGTACAGCGTGGGAAGCAGCTCTCTGGCTTTCCCCGTGCTGCTGCCCAGAACTTTTCATCTGATGTGGTAGGTTTGGGATGAGGAGTGTTCATTCCCGTCGCCCGCGCGCTCTTGGGTGCCTTTCGCAGCGAGGTTGCCACAACAGAGTTCAAACTTTCGCTGGGTTTTAACTTTCTGGAATGTTAACTTTCCGTTTAAATACAGCCTTAAGAAGGGCGGTGAGTGGAGAGTTGATGGAGAACAGTGAATCGCCATTATATTAATTGTTTTTATTTTGCTAACTTGAGTTGGATTTAAAATAGTAAAATGACTTTTTGTAGTTATTTTTAATAAAGTTGCTTATGTAGATTGAATGGGACTCAGTTAAAAACGTAGTAAAGAATAAATTTAACGACAAACATGGTATGAATTAGTGCTTTAAATTAGAGACAAAACTCAAAAAACTCAATCTGTTCAATCAGCTGCGCTGTTTTAATTTAGAATGTTAGAAAATACATACATTTCTGTAATTGATAAGATTCAATTTGGGTTGTTTTACCATTGAGTTTTTAGTTTGTGGGAATAGACACTATACCTAAGTGCACATGTGCATACACACAGACAAGCTTATAAATGTTTGCGTTGATGTTTTGTCACCTTTTTGTTTAAAAATTTCTGTAATTTGTATTTTAAAGTATTTTTAGTTAGCTTAGTATTGTGAAAAGATCTTTATTTTCTCCCCTGTGCAATATAGTTCAGACTGTCTATGCAGTAATTTGTTATAAAATCTTTCTTCTTGAAATTTAGGTTTTCTAAATTAATTTGTGTGACTTAGTTGCTGATGTTTAGGTTTTGTGCCCCCCCGCCATGTTCTCCAATATTTTCCTTTATTTGGACATTGTTGTGTAAGAAAGGAGGTTAATTTGTAATCCAATATAATGCTGTTCTTTTGACTGACTAGTAAAATCTTTCACGTTTTGAGAGATTATTTTGTAAAGATGCCCTAAATATCGAAATGAAATTTTGAATGCACATTGGAGAAGAGTAGTCTGGCACATTGTTTATTTTTTGCTATTTAAAATCCTTAGCTTGAGTATTTTTTTTCCTGGTTTTTTCACTCAGATATGTTTGCTTGCTTGCTTGTTTTTGAAGGTTTTATGACCTACTTAGTGGAACCACTGTTTGGGGAATGGGCCCGGTTTTCAAATACCAGGCTGTCGCAGACGATGCTTGGCCACCTGGGCCTGAACAAGGCCAGCTGGAAGGGGGTGCAGAGGGAACAGTCTGGCAGTGGTGACGACGTTGACCCTGCTTTTGAGGAAATGGACTCAGACCTCTTACCTCAGGAACCTCGATTGTCCTGACCTCAACTTTCATGACAAAACTGCCTCTCCTCTTGGTATCTGCACGGTTGGATTAAAGGAGGTAACTTGCCAGCCCAAGGTTACGGTAAAATGATGCCAGCATTATTTATTTCCAAGTTTTCCTTTGACACAGACCATTTGAACCAGAAATTTTTTTAAACTGCAAGATCTGAACATAGAGCAATATGCATCCACCTCAGTTGGTTTGCGTTCGGAACCTTGAATATGCAAAGCACAGCAGTGACTGAGGCTCGGAGGAACAGTACAGAAGCTTCGTTGTGCCACATGGCTTTGGGTTTTTTTGGTGAGATTTGGAATACGGTCTTCAAATCTAAGACTTGAGATGGATTGTTCCACTTTCTTGGAATTTAGCAAGACTTGCATAAATGTGTTCAAAGCATACCTTCCACTCAGTCCCTGTTTTAATACGGAAATGTGAAGTGCCCATCCTCTGCTGCCTCTGGCAAGACTCAATGTTTACAAAAGTACTCTGAAACTAGCGGTTCTAGACTTGACCTTTGCGCATGGCTGTGAAGGAACCACTAACTTGAGTTTTTTTGTTGTTTTGTTTTTTTGGGTTTTTTTTGCTTTTTTAAAAGAAAGATCAAATCTGAGACTGCAGCTCTTGTTTCTTTGGATGCCAGAAAAGCTTCCCATTTGCCGTAATTTTGTTTGTGCACTGGGAACTGAGCATTCATCATAGAGCACAGCCAAGCTTTACTCCAGTGCTGTATGGGAATGCAATTTTTTTTAACAGCGGAAAACGCTTCTGAATTTGGGAAGGGACAGGGCGGGAGGTGAGGCGGGTGGGTG
>NW_009634035.1:0-26710 GCF_000690535.1 Cariama cristata
CACCCCCAGGTCCTTCTCAGCGGGACTGCTCTCAATCCATTCTCTGCCAGCCTGTATTCATTCCGGGGGTTGCCCCAAACCATGTACAGGACCTTGCACTTGGTCTTGTTGACTCTCATGAGGTCCACATGTGCCCACTTTTCAAGCTTGTCCAGGTCCCTCTGGATGGCATCCCGTCCCTCAGCTGTGTCAGCCTCACCACTCAGCTTGGAGTCCTCTGCAAGCTGAGGGTGCACTCCATCCCACTGTCTGTGTCATTGATGAAGATACTAAACAGTACCGGTCCCAATACGGACCCTTGAGGGTCACCGCTCATCACCAGTCTCCATCTGGACATTGAACTGTTGACCACTACCCTCTGGATGCAACCACCCAACCAATTCCTTATCCACCAAACAGTCTGCCCATCAAATCCATACCTTTCCAAATTGGATAGAAAGATGTTGTGGGGGACCGTGTTAAAGGCCTTACAGAAGTCCAGATAGAGGACATCCGTAGCTCTTCCCTTGTTCACTGATGCAGTCACACCATCGTAGAAGGACATGAGGCTGTCAGACAGGACTTGCCCTTGGTGAAGCCATGCTGGCTGTCTCAAATCACCTCCCTACCCTCCATGTGCCTTAGCACAGCTTCTAAGAGGATCTGTTCCATGACCTTCCCAGGCACAAAGGTGATGCTGACAGGTCGGTAGTTCCCAGGGTCCTCCTTTGTACCCTTTTTAAAAATGGGTGCAATGTTTCCCTTTTTCCGGTCACGGGGGACTTCACCTGAAGCAATAGAGCTGGGAAGATGTTACAAGGGATCATAATTTTCCAAGCTAAATTTTTTGTTTCATTCTGTTAATGTATAAATTTGATTCTATTAGCAGCGGGAATAATGCCTATCTCAGATCTGAGTCTCATAACAGCAGCTGGATTTGCAGCAGCTCCCACCACCAGGAATTCAGAGATGAGGTGTGAAAGCTCAACCTCTATGATTTCACTCTTGTCCAGATTTCAGCCACAGCATTACCTATTTATGAGCCAGGCTGAGCATATTCAGTTCATTTCAGCTCATATTCCTGCCTAGGTTGTGACATTTTTGCTTTCTTATCTTCGCCTTTCCTAGTTCCTTTTTATTCAGCTATGTAAGATCCAGTTTTCCCACTATTGTTTGCATATTCTCATGGCTTGGAGGTTTATCAGATTTATTTGCTTGAGGTTAACCAAATGAGTCAACGAATAATTGTGCTTGTAATTGCAGTTGCCCTGATAAAATGCATGAAGAAACTGGGGAAATAGATGGCATCCAGAAGGTACAACAACAATTATTTCAAACTTATATATGGTGCTGTGCAGTTAATGACCTGGGCAGAGAATGCACCAACCTCTTCACAATAGGTAACTTCCCTCTAAGGTTTACTTACATGTGAGCTCTATCCTACCGCTGAAGTCCATCGCGCTACTCATCTGAGTATGCTTTCTTGGCTAAGCTACTTGCTGGTAATCACTGGAACAAATCTAACAGTGAATGTGATTGCTCCGTCACATGTTTAAAGCCTAATTCTAACAGCTGTTTGCGGTCTCTGTAAAAAATGTCTTGCCTTTCTACATTTGCTAAACATCTATGAACTTTTTCTTCATGCTTTTAGGACTGTGATGCATGGAAACACTCTTCAAAGTTGTTCTCAAATATATACATTTATAAATAATTATAAATTCAGGTTGGTTTGTCTGGTTTTTTTAAGTAAACCTGGCCTGAGCTAAGCTCCGTGCTGAACTCTGTCCTATAGGTATGTTGTAAATTATGACAAAATTTGGTTTGAGACATCTCAATCCATGAAATTTACTAATTTAATGATTAATCAGTAATTTTCCCAAATTCTAATTATTATTACAGTATAATAATGGCTGTCTATACAGCACTAGCAGAAAAAAATGTTGATATAAATGAGCATTTTTCCAGGCAGAATGACAGTTGTTTCAGTGACTGTGTTTTGGTTTTGTAGATTTAGGTGAAAGACAAGCAGCACCTTTACCTGAATTACTTCTCAAAGTCGGGGAACCGTTGCTGATCAGATGCAGAGCTGTTCACCGTAATTATAAATTTGGAATAAAATTGTCTTTTGAAAGCAAAGACGTTGAGCAGGTAAGAAGACAGGGCATATTTTAAAATGAATAATATTGGACACTATCAACTCATTAAATGGGAATCTCTGTTGAAAACCAGGATCGCCAGTTTGAAGGATTAGAATATCAAACAGATCACTCGGCAATTCGGATCCGGTATGCGTTTGCTTCAGCGGCAGGAAGAAGTGATACTGGACGTTATACCTGTTCTTCTACCGTCCATCCGAATCAAACTGCTTTAGTTACGGTTTTAGGTAATTCCAACCCCCGGTCTTAATTTTGTCTCTCGGTTGGTTGTTTTGCTTTGTTTTCCATGTGGCAGTTCTTTGCTTACAGGTATGCAGCGTATGTTTCTAGTTGCTTTTCTAAGGAAAAAGTCTGTTTGTACTTACTGGCAGTCCAGGAGAGCCAAGAGATTAATCAAAACGGAGTCAGTCCAGTACCTGAAGATAATCAACCTTTTATTCATATTGCTTTTCAAATAGTTCCCATTAAAAGGCAGTGCTTTCAGAAGTGAAATGAAATGGTGCTGTTTAGAGATCTAGTCTACACGATTGTTTCAATGGTCTCTCTAGAAACACAGCCTGGGATTCATCTCATGTTGTTGTAGGTGATTCTCGGGCAGTGGGACGCAAAGCCGTGGTGGCTTTTTGCAGGGACGCAAAGCTATAGGGTCCCCGAGGGGCTATGCCGTGGGCTTTCTGGGCAGGGGGGAGTAGTGCGGTTGTGTAGCCCTTCTCTGTGCCGCCAACTCAGATGTCGGCAGCTGCCGAGCAGATACCACCAGCTAGAGGTAAAGCACTGCAGAGAACACCATTTTCTGGAGCTGGCCAAGAGTATAAAACGCAGGACCTGCCCTGCGTGTTCAGCTGTTAGCGCTCCGTGTATTCGTTTGGCCAAAGTCTGGAAGGACGAGTGACTGGTTTCAACTAATGTGAGACTGAAATGTCCTGCTGCGGCTGCAGTACGGGTTTTGAAAAGCCGTAGCCATGGCCTTGGTCTCCTCCCCATCACTACACCTCCCTTTCGCTCACGGATGGCATCTCCACGCCACCTTTGCTGCAACCTTCGGAGGTGGGCAGGTAGGGCAGAGGGTCTCCTGGCCTCTGCTCGGCTCTTTTGTGTGGTCCCTTCAGGTGCTCGTTGCTCTTATACAGGAAAAAAAAAAAAAAAAAGGTCCAAAATCTGTACCAGGCCTGACCGGGGTCTGACAGGAAGGGATCGAGTGGTTGGAAGGGTTTTGGTGGTGGGCTCTCCCATGGTTGGAAGGGTTTTGGTGGTGGGCTCTCCCACTCAAAACCCAGAGCAAACAAGAAATGACCGTTGCCTCGTACAACGAGACAAGTGACCATTTGAGTTTGCCAAATTTTTTATGGGAAAGTAAATCTGGGGGAAAATTTTAGCTCCAAAACCTGTGAAACTGGTAGCAGAAAAGAAATTAAACCTTTTGTGTAATGGAGAATGTAAGCCCAGAGAGATGCTGAATAGCGAGTGCTGACGGAGGTGGCAAACTGCCGTGCAGAAATGCTGCTGCAGTGGTGATGGATCTGAAGGAAAACCTGCAACTAGAGAGACGACGACTCCAGCATCATTGGGTGTTCTGCCTGGCTCCTGCTTTCCAGGCACTGAAGGGAACCATCCACCTAACACCAAGCTGCAAGAGGCCTGAAAATTTTAAAAATCAAAAGCATACCAAAGGAAACCTCATTCGACTTAAGCAACATGTTGATTTAAAAGCCAGCGGTGTTGAAGTTAGTCCATAATAGCCTCAACTGCACTCCTTGTTTCTCAGATGGAAATGATGTACGAATAGGCGTAAGGCTGGAAATAAGGCATAAAAGGGAAGGCTGTAGTTAGGACCGTGCTGCTGGAGTAGGCACTGGGAGAAGTTTTCTGACTGGTGTGCCTGGAGTTGGAGCCTGTAGCGCCGAGCACGAGGCTCTCTGAAGCACTCGCCACGCCACTGACCTTAGAGGTAGTTGCTGTCAGAGTTTACAACACCTAGGCTAGGAATGGTAGGAAGTGAGAATGCTTACCCCAGTCTCTTCAGAAATGACTTTCCCAGTGCAATATCCTCTTTTCGGCTTCTGCCTCCCACCGGGAAGGAAGTTCTCTCGTCATTTACCATCACTGAGCACGACACCTGGGCATTTTTTCTACACGCATCTTCTTATTAAACAGGAAGGTAGGGGTGAGGGTGTAGTGTAGAGGTAGGGCAAGATCCTCTTCTTTCTCAGTACTGGTGCCCAGTTCAGAAATAGTGACTTCTTGGATCCATAAACTACCAGGTGTGAGGATGCGTCACAGTAGCAGGGGGTATTTGAGTCACTGTCCCTGGAAAACTGCATTTCTGAGTGGGGTATTTTTTGACTGGGGTATGCCAAACTGTGACGATTGTACCCTCCTTAATACCCCTTATGCCAACAAAACTTCTGAGGGCTCATGGGCTTTGCTGATGAAAATATCTGTTTATTTTCTTGGTGGATTAAAGTGGGGAGATGTTGTCATAGAATCATAGAATCATAGAATCGTTATGGTTGGAAGAGACCTCAAAGATCATCAAGTCCAACCATATACCCAACACCACCATGCCCGCTAAACCATGTCTCGAAGCGCCACATCTAAACGTTTTTTGAACACCTCCAGGGATGGTGAGTCCGCCACCTCCCTGGGGAGCCCGTTCCAATGCCTAATGACCCTTATAGTGAAGAAATTCTTCCTAATATCCAACCTGAACCGCAATGCTTCTCTCTCCAAGGTTATACAGGGACAACCTGTGCTTCTGATCCACCCCAGCCTTTAACCTAATGTATTAATGACGACCATTGTTGGTGTGAATTTGTGCTATCATCCCAGGTTCAGTTTTGGCAGTGATAGAGAGACAGATTTCACTGGGTTGTCCATGTCATAGGGTAGCAGTTTTTGCAATCATCAGTGTCCTGCCTTGAAACCATCCCTATGCGTGAGTCAGCACCTGTAGCTACCCTGGGAATGGTCGTGATATAATTTAACAGAGAGAAAACCGGTGTGGTTGGCACATACTGCATTGCCTGAGGAGCCTGGGTAGCAGAACGACATTGATGGGTGATGTTCTAATCTCTAATAACGCCTTGCAGCCAGCCGGCTCTGGTTTGCTCTTTGTTAAGTGATACCTCACCAACTTTTCCCATCTTGTGTAGCCGGTCAGGTCAGCCAGAGTGGTTAGGCCACTTTAAAGCACAACAGAGATCATGCCAGCAACTGCAGCTGCAAGGCTCTTTCTTCTGTAGTTCTTAGGCTCAGTTTCCACCAGTGTTGAATAAAGAATTTCTAGCACTACGCAATCGCAATCTTGATTCAGGAATATGCAATCTGTTTTGCAACACGTTAGGTTTAAAGCAACAAATAAACAAATACGATAAATGCAGAGACTTGAAAGCTTTGATTCTAGTCTCAAGAATTTCATCTCACCTCTCTGTCATTACTGAATAATCATGTTCACTGTTTCTCTGGCAGAAATACACTTAAACCTGCCAAAAAATGATAAGCCAAGCAATAATGTGCTATTTTCTTTTTCCTTCAAGAAATAAGCAGCTTTTTCTGAGTTGTTTTCCAGAGAAATGGCATACCCTGCTCCAAGGTCCTTGTGTGCACTCTGGAGAAGGCCTTAACTCTTGGCTGGTTGTGTTGTTAACACTGGACACAGAGATGACATTCTGCCTGGAAGGATGAGGTCCAAAAGATCATTCAAAGGATGAAGGTCCAATTTATAAAACCAATAAGCCTTTAGTATCAAAAAGTAGGAGAACAGTCATGAAAGGAATTGCTTCTTTTTTAAAATAATGAATTTTTTGTGGTTTACGGGGGCGTTTCCAGATAATATTTTTTAAACCAGTAAGCTAGACAGAGATAAAACATGCCGAGCAGAATACAGGGTTACAACCAGAAGAAAAACTCTCAAAAGGAAAAACCCAGTCCAGCAATATTTCTACAGTGCAGTTTTTCACCATGTGGTTCATTAAACACTGGCACAAGTTTCCCAGAGGTCGTAGAGTCTACTTCATTGGAGATACCCGAACTCAGCTGGACATGGCTCTGAGCAACCTCATCTAGTTGGACCTGCTCTGAGCAGGAGCCGGACGAGACATCTCCAGAGGTCTCTTCCAATGTATATGACACCGTGATTTTTACAGAGCTGATCTTAGCCCCACTGATGCCTTTAGGACAGCCTCCTCCCGCATGTGTCTTCTGTTCAGTCTCTTTGGGTGGGATTCATTTCACGTCCCAGCCCCAGCAATGACTTTGGTTCCTTCAACCGTCAGTGTCAAGAAACAGCCATTTCCAGCAGCAGTTCAGTACATATTTGTTATCTTCTATTTTAGGATGGGGTACATCTGGACATGCCTGTCTCATTCCACTAAGTTTATCAGAGGTCCAAACAAGTAGCTTTGGTGGGTCACTGAACTTCAGACAGCACCATCAGGTGAAGCTAATCCCACCCTAGCAGGGCAAGTACCAGCAGCTCATGGTTCATGCACATCTTCAGAACATATTTTCACGTTGCTGTTGTCTTGCATCAAATAACGTCTGATTTAGATGGAGAAATAAAGGAGCAGCTACAAGGCTCATTTGTAAAATCTTCAGCTCATTTCAGGGAAGGAGAAACAACTGCTGTCAAGGTCTGGTGATGGTGGTGGTGCCACCTGGGTTTGTTCCCTGTTAGAGGAAAGCCAGGAGATGAAGCTGTTAACACCTGGAACACACACCTAAACCAAACCAAATAAATAATGGCCCTGTGGCTCTGTAGGGCAGATTGGGGAGAAATGTTGGACCATTTGAAGGGCTCTGGTCTGACCAAATATGCAGCTTCAGCAGGCCCAGATCGGTTGTCTGCAGCTGAGCAGAGTGCCATCGTTTCAATACCATTTTAAAGCATTGTCTTACTTTGGTTAACAGGGTGCCTTTTGTGATATAATGCGGTGCTATTTTTTTTTTTGCTTGTGATAACCAAGATGAAAAACATACAGATGTTGAAATTCCTTCATTAAGCAGTCCAGCCTTTGTGATATAATATCAACTTTTTTTTTTCCCAGAAAAGGGATTTATAAATATAACCGATTCTAAAGAAGATTTTGAAATTGGTGAGGAAGAGTTCTGCTTTGAAGTTAACTTTACAGCATATCCACCAGTTAGATGCATGTGGCTATTTTACCAAAAAACATTTCCATGTAAACAAAGTTACAATGCGGATGGACGCAGGTACTTGAATATTTTGGAATAATTTGATTAATAGTGTTTCCTCTTTATATTTCATTTGGACTGCTTACTGTCCATGTTTTGTACTCTCTTTGTGTTTTTAAAATGTGGCTGGGCCACGTGATGAAGCTGTGTTAACAAAAGGCACTCAAACATTATTTTGGCTTTCAACAGCGATTCATGTAGATGATTTCTAGAACCATTTTATTCTCCATGTTATAATAAACCCTTTGGTAAGTCACGCTTCTGGCAACCCTTTAGTTTATATGCATTTTGCCATTCCCTTTCTCACTAACATCATTTCTCAGTTACAGATGTATTGCAGTTTTCATACGGGATCACAAGTTCTACACGTTCCCCTTTTGTCATCCTGTTCTTGATGATGTTCCCAGTGTCTTTCAAACCGCTCAGATCAAGTCCAGGGCCCCATAGTTTCCCAGGCCGCTGTTAGATCTGTTGGACTGTGCCTGTGCCACAGAAACATCGCGTTCTGCTCATTACCCAGGTCATGTATTCTTCCACTGCTGCAAAACATGTTTTGAATAAACCTGCTAGTTATCTACCTTTTCCGTTATTTCCTACAATGAATTTCTGGCATCAATCCTGTTTAAGGCTAATGTTTTCTCCATTCCCTAGGCTTCCTAATTTCTTGATAACATTATCTAATTTCCTTCAGAGTTTCTTTCAGGGTGGTCTCATAGCTGTCGAGGTAACAGCTCTTATTCACCTCAATGAAAATAAAGCCAAGCTGCTCCTTTAAAACTGAGCAGGACCCAGGCAGGAGTTAATGCGGCTGCGCTGATTTCTTCTTATGTTCTTAAAACCTCTCTTAGCATCTGCATAAAACTGCGTCACAGCCTTGATTACACTTTTTATGATTTCTTTCCTGGGTATTTTGGTACACTGGGTTTTATCTGCTAGCTTGTCAAGTCATCTTTGCAACAGACTGGCCTTTTCATCTGCATCAGATGGTCTATTGGAGTGAGACCTTCACGAGCTTCAGAGACAGCTCAGCTCAGATTAGTAAATTGTCATCTCCTGGCCATGGCCACAGGAACTCTGTCCCTGCTGATAAAGTGAGGGCTGTCAGCAAACTTCGATAGCGTTGGGTGGGTGTTGGTGACTAATCTGCAATGCCTGACGTGGGCTAGGCAGATCTGTTCTTTGTGGTCAAGAACCGGTTTTGGAAATGAAGTCTCAGGGGATGGCCATGAGCATTTGCTCATCCTTGTCCAACTGGTACCTCCTTCCAGCTGGTAATGCCGAGTTGATTTACCTTGCAGCTGGTCTGGACCTCTCCTTACTGCTTGTAAGAGCAGGAGTCCGTTTTGCCTGGATGATTGACAGCTGGTATAAATTCCATCCAGAAAAGAAGAAGGTATTACAGACTGGGCCAACAATAAGACATTTTGGGAACTGTTGAAATAGCTTAGGTCACTCTCATTAATTGGTAAGGTGCAGCTGCTGGTGGCCTGGGGTTTATGAGTCAATTCAGATAGCCTTTGCAGCACAGAAGCAGCGGTTGCTGAGTGCTGATCACCCTCTGCAGGGCAGGGGAAAGTCCAGCCTATGTCCCTGGGGCAGCACGTCCTGGGCTGGCTCAGCCGCCGCCAACCTGGCCACGGCCACAGCCACGGCCCAGGCCACCGCCGCCCCAAAAACCTCACCACCCCAAGCATCGCTGCAGCCTGTCCTGGAGGCTGCTTCGAACAGACAGCTCAGTCATCCGGCTGACTATGCTGTTCATTAAATGCTTTTTTTAAAAAATTAATGTTCATTTTAGGTAGTTATGCTTTGCAGTTATTTATCATTCTATTTATTTTATTGAAAAATAGAATTGAGGGAAGAAGACATTAATTTGGTGATTATTTTAGCTGGCACGTACATTCTTCTGTACAAACATCCCCCAGAGCTATCCAGTTTTGGTTGAATACTAGCGTTGGATAGATAACGTCTCACCTGAGGAAAAAGAGTAAGGGTTGATATTTCATTCATTTTGAAGTCCCCAGAAGCAGCAAGGGGTAGGGAGGTCAGGAGATCCTGCCCACAAGCTGTAGCACTGGAGATTTCCGTCTTTTTAAAGTTTCTCAAAACAAAACGAAAAGGTCATCCCATACCTTAATATATTGTGAGCCTAACTTTACATATTTTAGTTGAGTTTTGTGTAATCCCATCTCCCAACACTTCTACTTTGTTCCTTTCATATCCTTTTTCATTTCCTATTTTTCTTTTTTTTTTATTTCTGCCATTTCCTTATCAAATTGTTCCTCCTGATTATAGATCATATTCAATTTTATTAATTAACTCTGTCCCCTTCTTTAGCTTTTAATTTCAAGTCCCAAGGGTTCATCTCTCCTGTCAGTGCCCTTATGCGTTTTCACAGATTCCTTCAAATTTCCATTCTCTACTTGCTTTTGCTGTCTCTCTGTTTTAGCACACTGCTGATTTTCACTTCCCTCCTAAAAGCAGATGAGTTTTCATACGTGGAACGACTTCTGTTAAATTTATAATGTTTATCTTACATCCCCTTATATTTTCAGGTATCAAAGACATTCCTTTTTGATGACTTTCTCATTGTTTCATTAGGATTTAATCCTTCAGATTTAGGATTTCAAAAGCAACAAATGATTTGTGGTTTCTCCTGCCTTCAGTATCCATTTTGAGGCAGCTGAAAAGGGGTCTGATTTTAAAAAGTCCCTGAGTTCAGGGACATCTTTAAGGCCATTTCAGATGAAGACATTCAAAAGTCAATGACTATATGGAGGTGTTGCCGGCAAAATTGCCGGTGGCTTCAAGGTGAATGTTCTTGCTTTAGAATTGGAAGGTGATCCTTGGTCTCTTAGTTCATTTGTATGTATCCTGCTTAATGGGAAACACCCTGATTTTAGTTATCTAGATTTCTTGTTCCAAGCTCGTTGCTGTTTTCTCTTTGCAAATTACTGGTATACGCTGTCTTTTTTCTGTCTACCTCAAACTCCCTGATATGCCTGCTTGCCTTTACCACTAAAGTTGAGTTGGGGGCCTCCTACCCAGTTTTCCTTGAGCAGTCAGCTAAAACATCTGCCCTCAAAATGCCAGCAGCTAAACCTAAGAAGAGATTTTTTTAAGTGCTCTTCTAACCTTGGTGAGATTTAAATCCGACAGTCATCCTGACAGCAATAACCTAGACAAAAGGACAGAAATAGGATGCCGTGTCTGTACGGTGATGTGTTCCCTTCTCCCTGCCTTATCCCATGTCCCGTAAAGGAGCGACTCAACAGATCAGTCGTGCGGGAATCTTTAAGTCTCTGCAGTCCTCGGTTGTTAGCTTCTGCCCAGAGATGTGTTGGAGCCCTCCCTCACCATTTCCATTCTCACAACCCATTTCCTCCATGGTTTGGGTCTTGGTTTGCTGCCATTGCCATAGTGGTGCGTAGAAGACTGGCCTTCCTCTTGCAGAAGTGTCTTGATGGTTGGTGCTTTGTCTCATTGATAACGAACTTACGATGATGATCTCATTTTTGAGTTTCTGTCCGATCTTTCCATTGGGAGACGTTTATCTTGTATGATCCTACCTGTCATTGTTATTTCCTAATACTGCTTATCATATCAGCTAGAAACTCCTATCAAAATCCTTTGGAGAGTAGCGAGATTGATCTTTTGCTGGTCTTAGCATCTGTGCCAGGTTGTGTTGTACGCCTGGTCTTCCAATGGATTGGTGACAAAATCACCACCTGACAGCCCACATGCACTCCAGGAACTATGAGGAAAATTGCAGAATGAAGTCAATACTGCAGGAAAAAAAATATCCTTTTATCAAAACAGTTACATTCTGGGGTTTATATTCTCTAATCAAAAATATTTTTTTTCTGGGTTCCTCCTTAGAAGGTGTTGAATTGTTTCAAACATATATACAAGTCATGACTGCATTTAAAATATCTTTCAAGATGGTCTTTTGTCCTTTTCCCTCATTTTCTTTGCTCCACAGTATTTCATCAAAGTTCTGCAACCACCAGCACCAGTCTGGGATATATGTATTTTATGCGGAAAATGATGATACCGTCACGACAAAAAAATTCACGCTGTCCGTGAGAAGTAAGTGAGAAAACAATCCCTGTAAAGATTTGTCAAAGTCTGGGATTTTGCCACTGATATAAATGGAGCTAATATGTTGCTTTTCCCTGGGTATTCCCCATTTCGTTTGCATAGATTTAGTGTTTAAAATGGAGGAGAACAAGCCAAAAGTGTGATTGTCTGCGCTGCACTACTGAAATCCAGGCACTGGCTCGGAGAAGGATGCCGGCTGCTTATGGATCATGTTTCTTGTGTTGATCAAGGATGGAGGACAGAGGAAGGAGAAGGAAGATATTAATTTTTTTTCTCTTCCCTTTAGTTGCGACAAACACAGAGGACAGAATATGGGAAATTAGTCATATACTGAGAAAATTAATACTTCTTAAGAAAACCACAAAACCTAGGAGCTCTGTAAAATACAACTGTATTCTAACTCTACAGAACCAGAATATACGTGACTACTGTAGAGACCACAAGAGATACACAGTGAGAGGAAACACTTATCCTCATTAGGGGTTAGCTTTCTATGGTGTATTCATGTCTTTTTTTTCCTTACGGCATTTGTGAGTGTGGAGACCCTTTGGTGTGTGACACCTACGTTAGGGCTGCAATGCCTCCTACACCCCTGCCCACGATTCGCAGGCACGCACCGTCTTGGCTGGTGCTCTTGGTTCTCTCCGTTCTGCCATGATCTCACCCTTGCTCTAGGTTAGGGAGCATTATTTATTATATATTATTTATAAAGGGATGCTCTGTGCACATTTGATAGGAGACAGACACCCAGAACTGGCATGTCGGGGGAGTCCGAGGGCTGAATGCTTGCTCCGGGTCAGAAAAGCAGAACTCAAGACTTCTAATTTTGGCTCTGCCATTGTTTTGCCAGTACAGAGAAGTGGCTACTCCCCTTGCCTTGCCCACACCGCCGTCCCACAGAGCCAAGGCAGGGGGTTGGAGGAAGGAGGGCTGCGCCCAGCCCTCACGGCGAAGCGCGGGTGGGCTATTTTGAAAACACAGAAGCAGATCTTGGTCTCGGCAGATGTAGCATTGCCACATAAACATAAAAGTTTTGGTGAGTGATGTGCTGATAGAAATTGTCTTGTTGCAGGAAAGCCTGACGTAACGATGCAGTTGTTGTTCAAGCAGATCTCCTGCGTCGCTGACAGTTACCCTGCCTCATCCTGGGTTTGGAGGAATTGTCCTGAACTCAACTCATCCAAGTAAATCGTTTTCCCTCTTTTTAATTCATTGCAAAGACCATATCTGAGCTATCCTTGGTTAAATGAAGGCTGGCCTTTAAGAAACTAAGTGTAAAATGCACCCTCAACCGGTTGTACAAAGGGACGTGGTGGCCCGCTCCAGGGGAACCAGATCACCAAAACTAGGGAAAGTCTTCAATTTTTTTATTGGCATCAAAAGAAGTCGATAAAGATCTGTATCTCAGGCTCTTTACACTGACATGAACCCTGCTGGGTTTATCTCAACAGTTAGGTAGTTACAAAGTCCGATCTAAGTTTTTCTCTTGGCCTGTCAAACTCCAGAGGGCATTCAGAGAATGCATTGGTGAATACGGGCTTCGTTAATTCGTTCAGCTTTGGCTCATACAGCTGTTACCAAAGCCAGGAAAGTCCATGGGAGTGTTTCCAGTAAAGTTAGTGAGAGTGTTTCCATTTCCTCTATTTATTTGGGGCAATGAGTCAGGCCCTAAAATTTCAAGAGATGCTGAAACAGCTTTGAGCTGTTTGATGAACTCTGCGTGTTTTATTTCACATAAGCCGAAGAACTAATAAGCCCACAGTGCAGGAGAGTACTGGGTCAAATTATCTTTTGAAAGATCCTGGATAAAGCTCTAAGTATTTTAACTAGATGTTAAAAAAATTATCTAGACCGTTTTCTCATCCATACCTCTGAAGAGGCTTCCTAACATCTATCTGTTTGTGCAGAAAAGGACGAGGAGAGAAAACATCCAGCTAGTGAGTTTAAAATACTCCTTAAAGCAGCTTTCTGGAAAGAAAATGCTGTGACATTTCTTTTCTTGGGAACTTCCACATGTAGAATCTAGTACTATGTGTAAAGCTGAATAAATTTGATTTATTTACTTACTTACTCATTTATTTATCGAGTATACGGTTGGACTTGATGATCTTTGAGGTCTCTTCCAACCATAATGATTCTATGCTTCTATGATTTTATTTATGTGGACAGTAAATTCGGCAGTAAGCTGATGAATGATAGAAAAGCTAAAAGTCAAAATTATCTCTGTGTCGGCTTCGTTTCCCTCAAGTATAACGTTCCCTCTTTCTATATATCAGATCTTAAATAAGTCATTAATACAGGGTGGATGCTCTCCATCTTGAGTGAGAGAAACTTTGTGGTTGGAGTCACATACCTTCAGGGAAAGGAGTTAGAACTTTTACTGTGGGTTCGTTTTGTATTTATTGTTTTAGTAGCGGCCCATTTGGAGCTGCTCAGTGGTACGAGTGTTTGAGGTAAAGGTGAAACCGGTGGGAATAGAGCAGTAGTGGGGGGTCGTGTCGGCTGTGAAATTGGTGGAGGTCCTGGGGTTCGGGGGTGCAGGCGATGGAGAGTGGGAGTGAGCCCGAGGTAGGAGGTAGGGAGGCCAGTTCACCCCCCATGGGCCCTGCCGTGTCCATCACCAAAAAATAAGACTGGCAGCAGCTCTGAAGCCTCACTCTAGCAGTGACAAATAAAACCCAAGCCCGTCTATCCCGCTCTCCTTCCCTCCCTCCCAGCACAGACATAAGACTTGTTTTGAAGGATCCCACCTTCTCCCCTGGAAAATGGTACTGCGAACCAAAAATCGAAACTGGTCTGCTTTCTTTTTCAGCTGTACGGAAGAAATCACTGAGGGGATTCACAACTTCTTGCCCCAGAGGAGATCCCTGGGGTCGTGGATTTCAAGCAGCGCATTAGATGTTGAGGAGACAACCACCACCTTCTCCGTGGAGTGCTGTGCAAACAACTCTGCCGGTTCAGCCTGCGAAAAGAGTTTCATTAATCTGTCAGGTACCATAAGCCAGTGCTTTAGCTCGAGTAAAGCTGGCGTGGCAGAACTTACAGTATTTTTTATCTGGCTACATGGCTGACGGTGCGATGGCATTGCAGGTAAAACACGAGCGCCGTGTGTATACGGTGTGGGAAATGGTGGGTGAATGGGAGACACAAGTCTCTTTTCTCCGATCCCAAAGCAGGGGCCTCCCTCGTTAAAATGAGCAGAAATTTCACATTAATAGGAGGTGCAGGATGGAACCATGGCAATGTTGGGGTCTGCTTTTTTATTTCTTCTTGGTAATCCCTACCTGCAACCTGGAGGCATCAGCTTTGGGAAGAGCCCGAGTCACTTTGGTAGCTGGTGGCAGGTGTGGGCTCTGGTTCTTCTCCTGGAGGTCACTGCGGTGCTGCCAGAGAGGCCCACGGGAGCTCTCCTCACCCCGTGGAAGTCATTGCGTGCCCAAGCATGAGCATGACTGAGCCAACAGACCCACTCAAGGGACAGTCCTCGTCTGAGAAGCAGGAGCAAGGACCAGGGGAGAGACCTTCTTAAATTGCTGTAGGCAAGTGGCAGAAGGCGTAAGCCCTGGTTTGGGAACCTCTGTGCAGTCTCTCTTCTTGTAGGGGACATGGGAGATTCTTTCCTCGTCAGACAAGAAAGTGAATATGATTATTTGCCCGTGCACTTTACACTTGTAACACCATATCCATCCCATAGGGCAAAATGTTTCAGTTACAGGGAAGATGCTGTGGCACCTGGGAAGTGTTTTGAGGCATCCAGATATTTGCAGTACAGAGATTTCCTTCGTCACAGACAAACAAGCTGTTTGGTGCTTTTGACTACAGCTGACAAAAGCTGTGACCACTGATAGAGTTTGAGCATTTATGTTGCAATTACAATGGAAAGTAAGCATAATACTTACGCTCTTAGAAACTACCAGAATATGAGGCCAAGTCTCATGTAACACTTACCTACCCACCGACGCCTTGTAGTATGGTCTGGACTTGTTAAGAGAGCTCCTGGCTGAGCAGCAGAGCGATGCCCCGAGCAGGTTGTGTGCCCTCCACCCGCTGATAACTGGTGCTTCGGTACCCAACGTACATTGCTTAGGGGAAGGCACAGGGAAAGAGGAGGGAGACGTGATGAGAAGAGGAATTGCTTATTCCTCTTTATGCTCACAAAGTCCAGTCCATGGATCACACCAACACCTCTATGCACTTAGATTTATTAATTGGTGTAGCGTTTTTTTGGAATGAAAAGCGATCTCAGAATTGCCCAGCACTGAACGCCTCCTGCCCCGCTCCTTGCTCGGCACGTGGCTCCATCTCATTCCCCACACGGAGGAGGCTCAGGCGTGAGAGGACTGCAAAGCCACCGAGGGTTCTCCGTGCACCTTTAGCTCTACACGCAAGCTCTGATTCAGTGGGTGGTAATATATATCTCTTAAAGTTGCAGGAGCTGTTTCTTCCCCGCCGGACAATGCTGCATTTTACGTCTCTGTTGGATTTTTCCTCCTATTGATCACTTTTTTGTTTGTATTCATTTTTCACAAATACAAAAAGGTAAAAGCAAACGTAAATACCTGCTCTTCTTTTGTTCCTACCAGGCTGTTTCTTCTTCTCAAAGTCTTACTCCACCTTTTTTTTTTTTCTTCCAAAGCAATTTAAATACGAAAGCCAGTTGCAAATGATACAGATGGTAGGCCCATTGGATAACGAGTACATCTACATCGACTTCCGAGAATTTGAATATGACCTCAAATGGGAATTTCCCAGGGAAAATCTGGAATTTGGTGAGCGGTCCACAAGACAAATCACAATGTTGGAGTAGTAGCCTGTGCTGTACCAGCTGCAAATAATATTGGCGTATGGTTTCTTGTAGGATGCGTCCTTGGTTCTGGGGCTTTTGGGAAAGTGGTGAATGCGACAGCTTATGGAATTAGCAGGGCAGGAGATTCAGTCCAGGTCGCAGTCAAAATGCTCAAAGGTACGATAAACTCTGGGTGCCTTTCACAAGCAGTGATGTATTCTGGTGGCTCCAAAGCAAGAGCAGTGATGGATATGTACAGACTTTTGGCAGCTACACCTCACAAATGCTTGGTTTCAAAATGCTTTCAAAAAAGTCCTGTTTCTAGTTTAGAAAGGTATCGCTGAAGTGCCTTCTTCCTGCAGTGTGTTGCATTTTGTCCTACACAGCACAGATCTGCGTTGTGTGGGGAAGGATGGAACCACTCTGCTCTACAGAGAAGGAATGCAAATTCATAGTGCAGATTAGCCTGCTGCTCACATTGGTGACCTGGTCGACTTTGGAGTAAAATCTCATTTTCTTGTAGTCCTGTCTTTTTGTTGCACTCCCTTCGCCTCCTGCATCTGAGCTGGCTTGTTTGCAAAACTTCCAGCACATCTTCCTGTAGTCTTTTCTTCTCGCTGACGCGTTTCCATCCCTCCTTATGGGTCAGGCTTCTTAAACCCCTGATACACCTTCCTGCTTTGCTGTGGCCTCTCTCCAAGCTTTCTTGACCCCTCATAAAAGCGGTGTCCAGGGGTGAGCCTCCCTGGCAGCAAGCAGAGGAGGAGGGCTGCCTCACTGGGTCCCAAGTACCACAAGCCTGTTCAGAGAATCAGAGAATCAGAGAATCAGTTAGGTTGGAAGAGATCTTTAAGATCATCGAGTCCAGCCGTTACCCTGGCACTGCCAAGCCCACCACTAAACCATGTCCCTAAGCACCACATCTACACAGCTTTTAAATATCTCCATGGGGACTCCACCACTTCCCTGGGCAGCCTCTTCCAGTGCCTGACACCCCTTTTGGTAAAGAAATTCTTCCTAAGATCCAATCTAAACCTCCCATAGTGCAGCTTGGGGCCATTTCTTCTCATCCTATCACTTGGGAGAAGAGACCAACCCCCACCTCACCCATCTGTTGATACGTAACAGGATGAGCTTCACGTCAGCAGCAGCACCAGCACCCTGCTCACCCACGTGCTCACCATCCCCTGTTGACACGTGCGTCGGCTTTACGCTTCCTTGGTCCACTCCTTTGCGGTTGTCTTTACGGGAGTTTAACTTGATCGTTTTGGTTCACGTCCCTGATTCACTGAGATCATGACGACCAAATGCTTGCTGAAAAACAAGCCTAAAGCTATTGCTGAAACACAGGGTGGCTTTCTTAGCTATTGGATTGCAACTGGTTGCATGCCATATGGCTGCTAAGACCTTTTTTTCTCTTAGCATTTCTCTCTAACAGGGTTGACTGCCATTTTTCCTGTGCTTGTGAACACCTTCATACGCTGCTGTCACTCCTTGCCAGCCCAAGAATGACAAATACTGACATTTTATGACTGCTTTCCCAAGCATTCAAATGATCGACATTCACACACTCATTTACTTTCCACCTTTGGCTAAATCTTTTTATACTGTACAACGGTTTTTTAGGATGTTCCCAAAAGTACTGTCAGTCCAATGAATTTGAAATGAAGTCTTGCATGTGACAGAACATTGCAACTATTTACATTTTTATTTCTTTGCTAGAGATTTCCAAATCTGTGTTATCTCTTTTACAGAAAAACCTGAGGCTTCAGAAAAAGATGCTCTAATGTCTGAGCTGAAAATGATGACTCACATTGGAAGCCATGAAAATATCGTGAATCTACTAGGAGCTTGTACTGTGTCAGGTAACTTGCAATTGTGGAAAGGTACCAATTAAAACCTCCAGACTAAGGAGGACTCCTGAACAGAAAAGAAAGATCAAAAATTGATCGTTGAAAGCGATACTGAAAACATCCAAGCCGTAATTAGTCGCCTGTTCCTCGGGCTGCTGTTTCTCTCTTCAACCCTGACTCCTGTCTTTGTACAACCAATTGTGCTGGCCCAAAACAAGATGAAGATGAACTGAGAGCAAAGTTAAGGCCATGCATGTGTACAGAAACGGGGCCTTTCTGATTGTACTTGCATGAAGTGGTACAACAGCCCTTCTGTAGAAGGGGTTTTCCTGTTACAGCGGGGGTGGCACTGGTACGGGCCAGTTTAGTAAGGGAAAAGGAAAAACTTACCTGGTGTAAGGTACTTTTGTATCCACATGATTGTGCTTACATAAGAAATTACAATTTTTTTCTTTTTTTAAATCGGGTGGCTCACCTAACAGTGAATTTGTAGAAAGAAGGGGGAAAATGACTAAGAGAGAGACAGGAAAGAAAGGAAACTGAAAAAGAGCAGGGGCAGGAGGGACACCCAAAGAAAGAAGAGGAAAAAAGTGAATAATGAAGAGAGAGACAACTTTTTAAAGGACTGAATGTAAAAATAAACTGAGGATGGAAAGAAGCAAAGATGGGCTAAGATGAAAGTGGCGAGATATTATCACTAATTAATTACTGTGGGACTCTTATTATCATTGAGGCAACATACAGGGATATTCTTGTCCCAAGAACTCCTTCTCTGGCCGGTCCAGCAGTGAACGGGAGCGGATGAAGAGAGGCTAAAGAACAGATCACCCTGGGGAAAGGGCAGGGTGTTTGTCCGTATCATGAATTTTAACATCTGCCACTGAAAAACTGGATAGATTTTCTGCCACGGGTATTTCTGAAGTCAGAAGGACCAAAGAGAACAGTTAACTCTGTTTCCCCAGTTTGCATCAACAGCAATACTGTCGTGCAAAGATGTCTGAGGCACAAGAGGAAAGCAGAGAAATAGGTTGGTGGTGGTGGCTTTAGCTGATTTGAAACTATCCTGCCACTGCCTCCTGGAAAATTTGGCAAGATGTGATGGTGTAGGCAGGAGAGCTGCAGGGAAAACCTGCTTAGTCTGGCAGGGTCGGACAGGAACACTTCCAGCCTTATCCGAGTCCCGTGTTCGGAAACATTTACATGGTTCTCTCTCGTTCACATCCATCCTCTGAGAGACTTTACAGGCTTTTTCCAGTGTGCTCTACCTTGCTTGACAGGGGCCTTCTGGCAAAAATGTCCACAAATTCGTAGTCGGTCTTTCTGAGCCAGAAGTGGTGATGCCAGTGTAAGGCTTTGGAGGGCTGATGTGCGACCACTCTGAGCTCCTGGCCGTGTGTTCTGCTCCCGCTGGCTTGTCATCGCTTTTCTCCGAGCCTGCCTGGGTCAGAAACTGGAGGTATTTTTCCTTTCTTGAGAAAGTAACCTGACCCGTGCTCCACTCAGACACGTCCCCTTGCAAGGTCTTTCCCTCCTATAGGTCCTCTCAGCGAGGAGACTTGGGTTTCAGGTGGCCTTCATGGAAAAAAAAAAAAGATATTTCTAGAGCATGAAGGTAGTGCAGATAAATGAAAGGGCGTAGGTCAAAGGATACCAATTCACACCATCAAGATAATTAGCAGGGGTCCTCTTTTTCTTGAACCATGTACGGGTTAGACAATCTATTGCATCTTTATAGCCTGTGCTGTCCTCCCCGGTGCCATCGGCGCGGGGAAGGATCTTTGTGCCTTCATAGGGATTTGTAGTCCATCTTGGGAGATGCGCCACAGGGGAAAACCGGCTACACAGACTTTCCCAAGGGACTTTACAGGCAGTACCTACCGCCAGCAAACATCACCTGCCCATCAGTGTACAAGTTATCTACCCGGGAAGGGGAGATGCTTGGGACGTTTAATACAGAGTGGTCCTGGGAGAAGAGGAGGCATCATTAGAGGTTTAATGGGGAGAGTGCTATAGATAGCAGGAGGCATTTATATTTCTGACTATTTCAGGACCAATCTACTTGATATTTGAATACTGTTGCTATGGTGACCTTCTGAACTACTTAAGGAGCAAGAGAGAAAAGTTTCACTGGACACTGACGGATCTTTTTAAACAGCACAACTTCAGCTTTTACCACAATATCCATTTGGACCAAAATTCCAGGTAAAGCATTCAGCAACAGTTTAATACTTTAGAAAGCTACTGTCTCTTTTTAAGCTGCATTCTCAGCTGTGCCGTAAACAGGTGAAATTAATGAGTTCTTGAGAACGTGCCTTCACGTACTTTAATAAGCAATGCCTTGAGAGGAACTGAGATTGGATTCTAGTTGTGATGTTCTTCTCACTGGACTGCGAAAAACTCTTGTTTCTCTTCCCAGTTTTGAGAAGACTCATGTCTGTGCCTGGATTTTTAATAGCAATAACTGATTGTGCTTTTTCACTGCAAATCACGTGTAGAAGATTCTGTGATACGCTGTGTGTAACCTTTGAAAATGTGTGGTCCGCTCCAGGAAGGGAACTCACCTGACGTGCAGTGTGAGTACGACTCTATGCAGAGAGGATGAATTTGAAATTGCACAGAGAAGTCAAAACGTAAATGTGACATCTGGATCGAATGGGACTGTGCTGTATTCTGAGGAAGGTGAGAGATTAGTTGCTTTTATCTCCAGTAATTCTGTGATTATTGTATTTATTATATTATTGATCTAAGTAGACTGGATTCAGCGGCACAGGAGGCCCCTTTCTGTCATATGTCTCTCTTCCCTCCTGGCAAGGATTTTCCTGGAGAAGGGTGCAACAACTCTTAAGACCAGAGGCTGATGTTTCTGGTAATGCTATACATAGTATTTGAGTGTGAAAATACTCTTTGTTTTGTGTCTGAGCAAAGGATGCAAAAGATGGATGCTCTTTGTGATGTTGTTCGTGGTAGGAGCACGTGAAAATCCTTGCAGTAGTCAGTGGAATTAATCGGAGAGTGAGGAAGCCCATGGAAAACTCGTACTTTTGGTTGTTTTTTACAGATAAAATTAAGCACGCAAGCAGACAGGTGGATGAAGAAGAGGATTTTAATGTGCTCACTTTTGAAGACCTTCTTTGCTTCTCATATCAAGTCGCCAAAGGAATGGAGTTTCTGGAGTCCAAATCGGTATGGCGAAGGGTAGCAAACTGTTTCGATAAACCAGGTCAGTCGATAAAGAGCAGACTGAAGAACAGAGCCACTCAGTGGCAGGCTGGAACCATACCTCCTTCCCTGGCTTTACAGCAAGGACTGGAGTGCAGTTTTAGGCACGACCCTGGGTTAGAAGTGGCTGCCCTGCGTCCTGCTGCCTGCCCTGGCCCCGGCCCCTGGCCACCAGTGGCCGGGGACTGGCCAAGGGACTGGCCAGCCCGCTCATTCCCCACGCTGTTTAAGTGGAAAGAGGCACAGGTTGAGAGAGCTCTGTCTGAGACAAGGGAATTTTCTTCTGCTGATACCAAGCGCTGCAGAGCGTTAACCCTTCCTTTCCTTCTAAGTGCATTCACAGAGACCTGGCTGCCCGGAATATACTAGTGACCCACGGAAAAGTGGTGAAAATATGTGACTTTGGCCTTGCCAGAGACGTAGTAAACGACTCCAACTACATTGTCAGGGGCAATGTAAGTTCCTGAGTGCTCTCTGTTTTTCATCCCATTGTAAGACTGACAAGGAACCAAGAAAGTGAAGCTTTTCATTTTCAAATTCCTTGTTAGCTTTATAGGTATCTGTACAGACAGTGCAAAAAATCTCACTTTTTCCTGCCTGTGGCAAATGCAAATTCTTAGCTTGTAATTAACCCAATCAAGCTAGTGCCGTAAATGAGATGGCACCCATGTGCTTTCTAAAGCACACTGAAATCCGTTGATGGAAATGCTGGGAATTGTTTAAGGACAATAATAGTATAGGGACACTAGCATATACGTAGGGGTACACCAGATCCTCTGGCTGTGCGGACATCTCCATCTCAGCTACTCACCCTGAAAGTCAGAGGAGGGATGAAGGTTTTTCCAGGGCTGAGCTCATCTCTCCCTTAAACAGTCATCTAAAACGGATGAGATGACTTGGCTCCTTCGAAGGGCCTATTTCTCTCTCTCAGGGAAATTTAAAGGGACTACTGAGAGAGGCCCAGCTTTCCACGTAGCAAACACGAACCGATACTGCTGAAGCAGTGAGCACTGCAGTGAGTCACCTAGAAAGCCTGTGTCACAGCATGACCCGGACTCCTTTCCCCCTCTGTACAGGCGCGTTTACCAGTTAAATGGATGGCTCCTGAGAGCTTGTTCGAGAGGACGTACACAATGAAGAGTGATGTCTGGTCTTATGGAATATTACTATGGGAAATATTCTCTTTGGGTATGTTCTGTAACGCAGCAAAAGAGCAATGCTTGGTTTTGGCAGCTTCTGAATTAACGTGTGTTCTCCAATATTTTCCACAGGTGTAAATCCCTACCCTGGTATTCAGGTTGATACAAACTTCTACAAATTAATACAAAGTGGATTTAAAATGGACCGACCGTATTATGCTACAAAAGATATGTAAGTGTATTTCCTGAGTGATGCACAGCATGGGAAATTAGATTTACTAGGTCACTGTTTGTATGACCTTCATTTATTGTACGCTGTACCTTGCTCAAAAAAAGTTGCAAAAGGTGAGATCTTCCTTGAACTGTGACAAAAGCTGCTTGATCCTGCAGGTTTTGTCCTAAAGCAGAAGTGATCAACACTAAAGGTTAGGTGTGTTGGAAAGGACCAATTTATTACCTTTATTTAATTGTGCCTTCCTTTCCCAGGGAACTTCTTGTTCTCAAATCACAGACTTTAGGGTTTTTTTTCTTTTTCTTATTTTTTTCTTTCTTTTTGCAAAAGCTATGTTATACCATATTCATTTTGGATATTCACTAAATCTTTGGTGATTTTTTCTACACTTTTTTTTTTTTAATTGACCTTTAGCATGTTTGATTCAGTTCCAGGAGGCTAGGGATCCTCTTAGGGAAAAACCCTGCTTAAGGAAGAGTTGTCAGGAGCTATTCCTGTGCCCTCAGCACACAATTTTCAGCCTGTGCCTCTGTGCCACGGTGGACTTTGCCTTCAGGTGGACCCCAGGGGACAAGAGAAGAGAAGGTGGTGGAGAGCTACGAGACCTGGACCATGGAGGAAAGGGTTGTCTGAGCTCTTCTGGCAAATGTTTCATAGATGGCCCAGGGACTCAGTGCCTTGCTGTGAGGCTATACTGTTCTTATCCTCTCTATGTAAAGACTGTAGTGGCATTAAAGGTACAGGGGAATCTGACAGATTGACCCCAGAAAGATTGCTGGGGGCCTTATCAATATCAGGGAACCTATCGACCCGGTAAGTTTGCGAGGGACTTTAGCAGGTAGGTGCTGTACTGGTCCCTGACGAAACTGTAAAATCTGTAAGGTGGTGTTTAAACTTCAGAAGGATTTTTGTGATGTCAAATTCCACAAAAAGACTTGTTGTGAAAACTGTCCTCAAGACTATAGGGTCTGCAAGGAGCAGGGTCAGCCCCAGAGTCACACAGCAATTGTGTTCCTACCTTTTTCTTTATGGAAACTGAAAAACAAGGTTAGCGTGCCAGTATGTACCATCCAGGGTGAAATCCTGGCCCCAGTCCTATGAGGAGGATTTTGCTAAGGACTCCGGTAAAGCCATGTTCTTCACTTCACCCTTTTTCCTCATCTTTCTTTACCTTTCCCGGTGATGCAACATGCTAAATCTGGCCTCTTTGTATAAAATCGTCCTGGTGCCCCATGATTCCCATCCAAATTCTGCACTTCCACGTAGTCACTCACAGAGAGTCCCACCGCTGACATGTCTCCTGTATCACCTCTTTGCTCCTGCAGCTATCGCGTGATGCTGTCCTGTTGGGCCCTTGACTCCAGAAGAAGACCCTCTTTTTCTCAGCTGGTTTCCTCTCTTGCCGGTCAGCTGGCTGAGGCAGAAAGAGCAGTAAGTAAACACAGAAAGAAGAAAAAGGTTGCTTGGGGATTTTTGTGACCCTGTGTGAGCTGAGAAATAGTCTTCTGGTTTCTATACAAGTGTGCCGTTGTGTTAGGGAGCTATTCCCTGGGGATCTGTGTAAGAGTTTGGGGAAGTTTTTCCTGCCATCGGAAGGAATCCTCATCTCTCTGATGAGGATTTCTTTTCTCCCACTGCCTGCACCAGGGCTCTGGAAGGCTGAAATCTCTCAGCCTGGGCTATGGGAATGGGCTTCCCTTGTGCAGGAGCCGACGCAGCTGGTTTTGCTCATGCTGGTGGCTGCCACGGGAGGGGAGCTGAGCCTGGGGCCACCTGCCAGGGCTCTCACGGGGGGCCACCACAGGTATGTGCCTCCACGACCTCACAGACGGGCCCTACGTCATTCTCAAAGGTCAAAACAATAAACAGGATCTACGGAAGTTATATTCCATCCTTACCAGGCTGTGGTCCCTTCCTCAGGGAGGATAAGCAACTCCTTTCTAAAGTACTGATTCCTACCTGGGTATCAGCTCTGGGCTAGACCGGCTTTTTCCCAGTGCCGTGTCCTTGTGAACTTTTGGGGATGTGGGGAGCTTTGACTGACTCTTGCCTTTGCAGCCCGGAGCCTCTCCGCAGGCTCTTAGCCTGGCAGAAGCTGCTGAGTATAGAAGCAGACTAAAGAGGAACTTCAAAGCACTGTACCTAGACAAAAAAATCCTCCTTTGCAGTCCAGTGCCCTTCCTCAGCCCAGCTCTTTTTGGCTGGACAAGATCCATCTCACTTAGGCAGTTGTCTGGACTCCCTCCGGAGTCAGAGGCAGGTAACGGGGCAGGTACGAGCGTGATTCTCCCTCCAGGCGAGGTGGGCTGTACCTTACAAGTGCCTGCTTCGCAGGGAGAAAAGCAGTTTTCCAAGTACAATAAGCAATAACAGAAGATATCTTTTATTTCCTCTTCCCAATTCCAGGTTTACCAGAATATGAAGAAAAATGTTCCTACACGCAATTCCAGCATCAAAACTAAACCACGTGTAAGCAGGGATGAGGAATCTCTGCTATCCCCGACTGTGCTCCAGGATGAAGACTCTCGGGTTGAAAAATAGTTTGGGTTATGGATTTGATCTCAGGATTTTCATAAACTCCGTGTAGCATAAATGTTTTGTATCACCTCTAAGAAGAAAACGTTACCAACTGCTGCTCTATTCACATTTCTTATGGGCTAGTCCATATTTACGTTACTTTGAGGAGAAGACACAATTCATTACTCTGAATTCAGCAAACACATCTGTCGCAAGACAGAAGCAGTGGTCTTTTCACCGGCTCTCTGCCACTGGATATCTCTTTTCCTGGTTTTATGTAAATAGTGTCTAATCAATGCATTCAATTCAGACTATTCTTGCCATATTGCAAGCGAACACAAGAAAATCCATGGGTTTTCAGTCGATGTTTACAAGCACGGACTATGCACCTAGAGAGAACGGGTGTGATTTCCAGAAGTGCTACTCACATCTTCATCTCCAGATGTCGGCGAGCGTGGGGAAAAAGGCCACCGGAGTACCCAACTTTAGAAGCCCAAATTTAAAAATAACAGCCTTGTTTTACAAGGAACTATAAAATTGAGTGTGTGTAACTGTCTCATCCTGACCATCTCGGTTGCCGTGAAGTTCCCGGTAGGTGTCCAGTTCAGGTGAGTTCATTTCATCGAGCTTTAGGTGCTCGGGTGGTCTCTAGTCGCCCCGGCGACATTGTGCATCTGCTGATGAGAGCACTTCCAGTGATGCCTTTCTGCCTAAAACAAGCATCTAAACCAAGCAGGAGAAGTGATGTTTGGAAATGACCTGCGGCCTCCCTGGTCTAGAAAAGCCAGGTGGGAGTCTCCAACTGGAAGTCTCACTTCGACTGAGTTAGCACTAATTCCATTCTTTGGGCTTTGTGTGTTTTAATATCAAATAAAAATGTTTAATTTGAAAGAAATTATATCCTGTAGCAATTTAGGAATGTAATATCATCACTCTCGGTTCCCAAAAGTCAGCCTGGGTGTACGAACCCTGCTGCAATAAACTGGGAGTACGTCTCTCTAACTTTCTCCCAGACTCCCAGGACGATAACCAGAGGCTTGATGGGTTTTTAAGTAGATAAAAAGACACGTTATTTTCATGATGAGGTTTGGGGATTTGTAAATATGGCTTTCATAATGACTTAACAGGATACATTTGTGTACATCACGGTGAATCAAGATAAGAATATACCGGTTAATAGTTTTCTTCTCTTTTACATTTCACAAGATGCTAACTGCAGTTAGGATTTCCAGTGGCGAGTGTTGTAAATGAATAACTGTTGGGGTAGACTATGCTATCACACCAACTGAGCTGCTCTTTACTAACAGTGTCTGAAAATAACGGATGTTGTAATACAGCCATTATGATTTGTATATTTTTGTTAAGGTTGTTAAATTAGCAAGGAATCGTTCATTTTTTAATCAGATATAAACTGCTGCAGAATAAGTTGGAAATATAAGGGTAGAAATAAAACTTTAACGTTGCATTTTCTGGAAAATATATAAATGACTTTTAACATATTCGTAACACAGTTTTGAAGTGTTCAGCAGCGAGCT
>NW_009634035.1:26741-27935 GCF_000690535.1 Cariama cristata
ACTGTCCAGCCCGGTGAAGACACAGCCTGCGCTGGCTGGAAAGGGGGAATTGGGTGTCTGGTGCCAACAGAGGTTTTCAGCCTTCAGAGCGAGAGGACCTTAACCCTGGGCTGGTGACATCCGAGCCTAGCTGGGCCTGGGAGCGAAGCAGGTGTGAACTTGGCTCGTGGAGGAGCAGATGGGAATCCCAAGTGCTTGAAAATGTCACAGGAGCTTGTGTCAAATGTTTTTCCACAAGATTAAAAAAGGAGCGGACAGAGGTCATCTGGCCCCGTCACTGCTCCTGAGCTGAGACTTGGGAATATAAAGGCAAACGGCGAACCTTGGAGCTAACAGAAACTCCTCGTGGTGCACGCGTGGGAAGCAGCTCAGGCAAGACAGCCGTCTGTGAGGAGCTACGACCAGGAGAAGGACCCTCCTCCAAGGGCTGGATGCGTGGAGGGTTGTGCGTGTGCTTCTGCACACAGCAGAGAGGGACGGGAAACAGCAACAGGAGGTATTCCGTGAAAAGTTGTGGGGTTTAGGAGCACATCTCCTTTCCAGGGTGCTTGCAACACAGCTCCGTTCCTGAGGTTTGCGCAGAGCCACGACCAGGGCTGTTTAAGGAACGGTTTCATGATTCTTGAAGGAAGATGCCCACATTTCTCTTGTTGGGATCCAGACCCCTAACCCGTGCCTCCAGGAGCAAGTTCTCTGGAGAAAGTGCTAAATTCCCCCCATAGCCAATGGAGAGAGTTAAGCTTGTGTGAAGACCTCCAGGAGAGATACCAGTAGTCTAAGCTAGCTGCATTAAGTTAGGCAGAGGCTGACAAAGATTCAGTCATCATTAAGCCAGGAAGAAGAGGAACAGAAGGGATTGAGGTCAATTAAATGTGCTGAACAGCAAAGGACACCGTGCTCTCCTTGTCAGCAGTAACAGAAAGAAAGAAAGAACAAGAGAGAAAGATTTGACAAGCCAAACTGAAAGACAGGATGCGTTGAGGAATCAACCTCAAATTTCTTTCCCTTTTCCATGCAGAAGTGCACCTCAGAGCCTGCAGCCCGGTCCTGAGGAGACTTCCCCATGGAGTGGAAGGCCTTGGGATGGAAAATCCTAGGATGGAAGGAACCAGGGTGGGAGGCCCCAGGATGGATGTCCCCAGGATAGAAGGAACCAGCATGGAAGGCCCTGGGATGGATACCCCCAGGATGGAT
>NW_009634036.1:0-12487 GCF_000690535.1 Cariama cristata
CCCTGTTTTAGCCAAACCAGGACAATCTGACAAGTGGGATGGCATGATCCATGGAAGAAAACCTAGGAAAGTCTTTTTCCTGAGCCATAACTTCTGCTAATGGTCATGTTAGAAAAGCAGAAAGAATGTCTTTAGTCTTATTTTCCATTTGAAAAAAGAGTTCCCTTTCTACATATCTGTCTGTGCCAATGCATATAAATCAACTGTGCGTGCAGGAGAAAGTCAACATTAGCAAGAGTTTGCAAGACAGATAAAAACATTGGGTTTTGAATCACCTAGTCAGTACTTGTGGAATTTCAGATGGAAGTGTTCTTGCTGAATTTTGAAATGTGGCACTGAATGTTTAATAGCTGTTGTCACTATAAGGAAATGTAGTGGAAAGCTCTGGGCACTCTTCGCAACAGGAACAGCCTGCTGTTCTGGCCAAGTTTCATTTGGACTATTATTAATTCTACTGGTGCAACATCCCTTGCTCTTTCTGGAAATCCAAAGCCTTGTGTCACTGCAGTGGACTGTACCAATGTGCATAGACACTGATTCCAGTGGGACTCTGCATAGTCAAATCACAGGACTCAAGCTTCAACTGGCTGCAGTGGTCATCACTTTTTAATGAGTCAAATGCTGTTACTGAATTACTTCTCTTCAGTGCAACTATATTCCGTAAGGTGAATGAGGAATTCCTGATTTTTACAGCAAGAGATATCTATCTTATATTGTAAATGTTTTCAGAAACAGAATCGGGCATAAACGTCTCATCCACTTGAAAATTTTGCTCAAAACCAGATTTCAGAAATACAAAGTTTGCTCAACACAACAGTTTTTGGGCAGTTCTGTTCCATATCAAACAAATCCTCAGGGCAGTAAAGCTCCTGGAAAATTAACTAAACTGTTTTCTGATTTGCACTCATCAATAGGCTTATTCATTTAGCTCTTACTGAATAATTCATCATCACTATCAGCAACAGTATGCAAAGCAGGAAAAATCCATCTTGATTTTCACATCCCAGGATGAATGTAGAGTCAGGAAAAGAAGAAACTGGAAACTTATTTTCTTATTTCAAGGAATGTCAGAAATGGACATGGCAGCCATTTCAAGCAACATGTCATGGTTCTTGATGAGTACAAAATCTTTGTCAAAAACTCCGAGTTCCCCAGGAGCAAAACAAGATGCAGACAGTGGCTCAGGCTGGTTCAAGGGCTGCTCGGAGGAGCTGTGCCAGCCGCGCTCCTGGTGCGTTCTGCTTCCCCTCTGCGCAGGTTACTCAATGCTGGCTTTTTAATCAAATGCAGAGTTAAAACTGCGGCTGTACCCTCTGTATCTGCAAAGGGGAAGAGGAATGGCCATGCAGAGACTTCTTCCTTTTCTGTGACTACATGCAAAATATTAAGTGGGAATACTTCACCCATTACATTTCTGTATGTATGTGTAGAGCACAGTATAATCCCACTGTTAGGCTACAAGATTTCTTTGACCATAGACATGTTTTCTCTTGCTGATTAACACAAAACCAAATTATCATCTGGCCTGCAGTATTCCTGAATTGTCCCAAAGGTCAATTTATATTAAATGTTTGAAGAAACCAAACTCTGGTCTATCATTGGAGTAGGAAACATAGACATCTCCATTACATCACATTTTATAACTCAAGCTGAATCTAATTGATATGACCTGAAAAATAATAGAAAATTCCTTCGGGCAAGAAAATGACCTATTTGAGGGGTGACAGCTCTGCTTAATTATTCATTGCTACGTTAACACAATTTTTCTGGATGTTATTGTGAGGGAAAAAATCACACTTTTCTGGCTTTTTCTACTGCCTCTGACCCTTTCAGCACCAAGGCAGAACCTTCCGAAATCCTCCCAGGCCTCTGTCTCCTGCATGAGCTATACGTTCTCTGGTCACAGGGACATCTCTTTCTTACACCGCACCAAACACAATCTCAGAACTTCGCAAACAACAACCCCCAAAGCTGTAGCGTAACTTACTGCAATTGTTTCAGTCACCTGGAATATTTCTGGGAGAGCTGCTTGCTGTAAACTGCCATCTCCGCTGCTTCAATGACCTGGGTTAACTGAAGAAGTTTAAATCGTACATCTGTGCCAGCAAGCTGAATTTGACAGGAAGCTTTGGTTCTGGACTCTGAAGCCAGGTGAGAGAGCAAACTAGGCTCTGGAGGAGGTCACGCTTTGGCACAGGATGCTCCCCAGTTGTTGGAGAACCGCCATTTGGATTACAGATTCTGTCTGTGGAGAAACCAGCCAGGGCTAGTTCCATGGATATGTCTTCCCTCTCTAATTTTTAGTGGTGCTAGAAGCCATGATCTGTACATTAGCAAAGGTAAAACTTTGAATATTGCATCTTAAATTCAGTACCCTTCAGGTACTGACAGCTTGCATCGATGTGGGAGAGGGAAAACTTAAGACCAGAAGAAAAACAACACGAGCATGAGGGATGTAATGAGGATTTTGCTACCTACTGCTCTGGACTCACAGGCTGGTTTATATGCTGACGAGAAAATCAATGCCAAAGTATGAAAAGAAACTGAATTTTGCAGGTAGAGAGCTTTAGTTCACTCTGTGCTTTATGGGTAGCTTTCTATAGCTTTCTAGGTTTTTTTTTTCTTTCTTATTTACCCATTTAGAATACTTCATTAGCTAACACTTTTTACAGCTGTCAGCCAGAGGCAAAATTGCAAAACAGAGTTCTGACTTCCCTCCAGGCATGTTCTTGGGGCTGCTGTGTCTTGCAGAGCTGATTTAACACAACTCACACTCTGGAAGGTCAAATAAAGTAAATGCTGAACTGTTTGATCCAAGGCTTGTATGTTATAACTCGCTTTTGCCTCTCCTTTGGAATAACTGTTAGAAATACTAGTGCAGGTAGGCTAACCTCTTAGAGCTGGAGCTCCTCTATACATCAAACAGAAGGGAATGCAGCTTCCCAGGGTGAATAGGAAGGAACTGTGGACACTTTGCAAATCCAGCATGAGCCTGGCGACCTTCTCTGTCCTTCACACTAGGTGAAACATCCTGTGGATTACAGGATTTTCTGGAATTTGGCAGGTGGGTGGGGGCTGATTTTTTTTTTTTCCCCCCAGAAAATAGGTTAAAAAAGAGGAAAAAGTCAGCAATGCTGAAACACATCCATCAACAAACTAAATACTGTAGGAATTAAATTGTCTTTAAGAAAACAGAAAATTCTAAAGAAAATTCTCTCCTATCAAACCATGGGAAGGGTATCAGTAATGAAATATCCCAAGCCAGCCAATAAAGCTCTCTGCTAGAAGCAGTCCATCTATTGCTACTACTCTAGCAGTATCAGGGAACGTAAAAGCTATAGGACAGAGCTAACACAAAAACCTCTGTGGTCTGCATAATTCTTCCAGTCCCCTGGCTCCATACTGTATTTGAAAGAAGAATAACAGGAAAGGTTAGACACAAAGTTCTTCACACCCCACCAGATCTCCGCTTTCTTTGCTGCCAGCCTGCCCAGCTCAGGAGCCCAAGCAGAACTGTCTGCTACCAGGACCAGTTTTCAGCCTATTGTGCTCCAAGACAAATTACATGCATTGGACTGACAGGAGCCATTTGTGACCACTACAAAATCAAATAAACTCTCTGTTTTTCTGGTGACACAGGAAAATCTGAATCATATGCACCAGAACGTTCCTATAACGTGCTAGAGAGAGTGAATGATAAATCAGAACATCTGCCTGCCACGCGGCCTTAGAGCTGGAATAGCACAATTTGCTTTTTCTATGCAAAACACCCTGCAAAGGGAATGGCATAGCAGCCTAATTTCACAGAAAGGGGGAACTAATTTATGCCAGGAGCAAGACAGAGTGAGGAAACAGCAGGTACTTTGAAATTCAGAGTGGGCTCGGTATTTTTTAACCTAATGGATTTTTGGAGAAGAAACAAAGAGTCTCCTTTATGAAACTCTGGAATATGAGTATAGCCCTCACACGCCTCCACATGATAAATCTTTGTCCCTGAAATACCGTCTTTTTAGGTTTAATTTATTTTCTTTAGCCTCATGAAGGCCTTCCAAATTTATATACTTCAGCCCTAAGGACTAATAAATTATTTTCTTCAGCCTCAAGAAGGTCTTCTTCATTTATTTTCAGCCTCCCTGGGAGTGAACTTTAAGAAGTGTACCATGTTGCAGCACTGTCTAGAAAATAGGGATAAATAGATGGAGACAGTGACTGCCGGGGAAAGAGGGAAACTCAGTATCTTTCTGAACATACTGCTGTCTTATAACCTTATCACACATTTAACAATCTGCAAGTACACAAAATATGTCAGGTTCTTCATCCATAAAGGGAATCTAGTTTCTGGCAAGTTTTTACAGACAACCGAAAAGGGAAGAAGCTGGAAAATTGAAAGAATGAACCAGTCATTTCTTTACCAGTGCTTCCTCTGGCTCTCAGGCTATTGATGAAACTGCTGTTTGTGTCTTTTATTGGTTTCTTTCTCCCTTCTGTTTCTTGTGAGAGTAACCTGTGAGTTTCCAAATGCCAAATCCTTAGAAAACTTAGGAATAGAGATTTATTCGTCTTTACTGCCATGCTTTAGATTTGGCTGTTTAGTTTGAACAACAACCAGAGTAGTATGTTGGAAAAGTAAAATGAAATTAAACAAAAACTAAACAGAAGGACAAGGAGTAAAAGCAATCATGCTGCACGCAAGTTATGAAGGCTGCATACACATTACGAAGATACCATTTGTAAATCTAGAGGTATTTATGGGATTGCAGTTCTTTTCAAAGACTAATAGAATAGTCCATTAATTTATCAAATCATCAAAGAGTATCCCTGCATTTCCAGAGATGCCATTAAAATACATTATTGAAAGAACGTAAGGCACCAGGGCAGAATATTTTATAATCTAATGGGGTAAATCTTGACATCTCTTTCACATTGACAACCCTCAGACTTGATGGGAAGTCTGGCTTTATTAAAAATTGAATAAGGATTACATCATGTGGCTTAAGGTCACTGCAAGCCCTAACTATTAAATATATGCACTTCTAATGGAAAGTGCATAACGGAGATACAAACTCTTTTTTCTCCCTCTGCCAGTCAGCCAGCAAAATCATACGAATGATCCAGGCAACAGGGGGAAAAAAAAAAAGGGGGGGGGAGAAAAAAAAAGGCAAGAAATGCCAGTAACTATTTTCTACCATACTCAACAACTGAAGTTGAAGCTAAGCATTACATATGTATGTATCAAAAATGCCTCTGCTTTGAATCCTTGGTAGTTCAACCCACCCCACCCCACCCAAAAACCAGTGTGAAGGTTCAGTGGGTGAGGAGAAGGCTTGAGGAGATGTGGAGCCTTGCTCCAAGGTTATGGAGCAGAGGAACGGCAGAGCTGGGAAGGCAGCTGGAGATGCCTGCCCTCCCAGCCCCGTGCCATGCCGCAATCGCACCGTGCCGGCAGCTCCAGGAGGAAGCCCAACTCCACTCACTTGCATCAATGCCACTTGTGAATAATGCAGCCTTTTCAAAGCAGACTAATAAAAACATTATTGCTGTCACTGCGTCTCTGCTTATGGATTAGGAAGTCTTTATTTTAAAAGATCTTTTCTTCCTACTCTATACTTTGTTCCAATTATAAATTATTTTAACAGCAGCTTGCTTTCTTCTTTTTCCCCCCTCAAAGCACAATTAGAGAATAATTGTTTCCAAATAACAACCACTACTTTTCCATTTAATTCTTTTTTAACACTAGTGGTGTCTCCCAGCTGACTCACTCAGCATTAGATGAGGGTTTAGAAGCACTATAGAACAGAGAAACAGCTGTTTCTTTGAGCATTATGAGTTTTATTAATCCCTTCTTGCCTATAAAACGTAATCATCCCCTTTATTTCTAGAGGTACTACATATCGTTTCCAAATAACTGACAATCAGAAACAAAAGGTTTCTAACCTTTTTATAACATAATATATATTTGACCCTGCAGGGTGACATGCTTCCTCTGGTTTTTTTTTGGTTAGTTAATAAAGCAGAATACACAACAAAAATAAATGCTTCAGAAAGCTCAGTTTTAGTAAAATCTCTTTAGATTAACATCTCAGTAAGAGATATTATCCACAGCAAACAGGAAGACATTCATAGATTATATTGAAAAAAAATTCTTTCATAGTAGGAAAACTGCTTTTTTGATGTCACTGAGGTTTTTACTTCAGGCTGGAGTACCATCTCACTGAACTGCTTCCCTGCACTGTTGATCCCAACTGAAGCCTGTTTTGAGTCTTCAGCCCTCTCCCTTCCTGCTCCATTCCTCCCCTCTTACTATTACAGCTGCTTATGAAGCAACTGCAGCATCTCTACAACAGTCCCTGGTAAACACCAAATGAGCTCTCTGTGTGCATACACAGATTCTTTTATTATTTACTTGTTTTGTAGGCATCCAATGCAATATTCCTGTTTTTACTCACCATGTCAATAAGGTACTAGATGTTCTGTGTTTGTGCTGGAAGAAAGTCAAAGGAGGGCAGCGGGAGAGCGAGCAGGCATGTGCCTTACGGAACAGAAAGCACTTACAAGGGAGCATAGGGAAGCTCCTGATAGAAAAGTAGCTTAGGCTTCACTGGAGGTGAAGCTGAAGCTTTGTTGTAGATATTTTATTTAAAAAAAAAAAGTTGCTGAGGGTCACTTTTGCCTGCCTGCAGCAGTACCTCATACAGGACTACAGAAAGGAACTGTTCTCTCCTAAACAGATATGAGCTATTGCTCTCCTTCAAAATCCTGCTGCTAATGTTTGCTGCGCTCAGATGCTGCTCAGGAAGGTGAAGCTCTGCAGGGCTGGCCAGGAGAAATGCTTTAAGGATCTCACCAGCTCACTGCCATGTTTTCTAACCATCTTGCTTCCAGCATCAGCGCAGAAACAAAACCCTTACAGCTCACTGCAACAGATCATGAAAATAAAAACTTCCTAAGGGCAGCAGCCTTTTCTACCAGTAAACAACTACAGCCTGTGCCTTTCAGGAAGTTGGAACAAATTTCATTAAGGAAGGTTTCATGAATTCAAAAGAGGTACCTATTGTTATTCCAGCCAAATTTTCTCCATTGCTGATGCCCTGAGCTCCAACTAAAGCTTTTCTGAATAAAGAAACCAAAGAGACTTCTGTTTATTTACAAGACTTCAAGAGGTAAAAAAGGATCTTTTAGGACTAAATTGATGCAAAGGTGATGAACGTATCGGGTGGGGAAATTGTGTATGTCTGGCCAGGCTGCCTAAGCACACAGGTAGATAGAGGTGCTGCTAAGCGCATGCAGTTGGACGACTCGGGTGTGTAACCACATGTGCCCTTGCATGGGCAATCCCACTGGGGATTTTTCCCCCCCTCGATAGCACAGTAATTTATTCATTCATCTTTGGTGCTAAAATTACTTCAGTTTTATCCTTTTTGAACAGAAATCTAGCCTCTATTTCTGTTGCAGTCTGATTGGCCCAAGCACGAATAAACTCCTTATTACTTAACTTTTCATACTTTATTTAATTAACCTGTTATTTAACAAGTAAGTAGGAAACAATTATTCTTATACTGTCACCTGTTTCTCCTCCCTGCCAATTTTTAAACAAACTGACTTGAAGAACCAGACCTGCTAAAATGAAACAAAATGAATGAGCAAATTGGAAGTAGTTCATTTCTAAGAATAGATGTTCCTATGTGTCTGATTTTTATATTTCTTCATTTTACACACACTTTATTGTATTATTAGAAAAATGCAGAAAAATGTGTGTATTGCTTTTTAGGGGAAAAAATCATATGAAAATGCAGATGATTTTACAGAAAGTCAATTAAATATACATTGAGAGTTGCTGCAAGAAAATCTTTATTTCACAACACCGTAGTCTTCAAAGCACAAAAAAATCCCTACCAGAACTGAATTTAATATCTTTATACATATTCATGTCATACGGCATTAGTTTTAGTCTTAGCTTCATGCTGCCAACATTGTTAAAGCTCCTGTTGTAGCTAGTCGGAAAGTCAGATAACGCGTGAATACATACATCATTTAATAACACGTTCTGACAAAAAGCAGATCAGAGGATTTGAAGAACCAAGGAAATTAATACAGTGTTTGGCTTTGGTCCTGGTAGCATAAATATATGGTAAACATATATTTCCATGTATTTAAATGTAAATAGAGTGTGAAAATCTTTTCTTAGTTCTAGCATGAGATATACATCATTGCTGTAAGTAATGACATCACTCAGTGCACATACCACTGTTATGGTTATGGCTATCCCCACTTTGCCCGCCTCCCACAGTGGCAGCAACAGAAAGGCTGACCACAGAAAGACCTCCCTGCATACACAAAACCCAGGGGAATTCAGTGCAGTAGCTGGGAAGGATCATCATAGTCAGCTCCTGCTTTGGGTTCCCACCTTGGATGGTGCCTTAGGTCCAGTCTGATTTCAAGTTCACTTTTCTGGCAAGATTTCCTTCTGATAGAGTACGGACAAAAGTGAAAATATTGGAAAGGATCTTCAAACACTACTGTAAAATTCATTGGGTACCCAGAGATCCCTCCAAAATCTTTATTTCTCAGAAGCTGCTCACTCAGGTTACCCCATCGCAATAGCTGCTCATGGGGAGTAGTACCTGTGCCAGATGACCCAGCCCCTGGCCAGATTCAGAAGCTGTCCCCCAAAGAACCTCTCCCTCCTCCAAGGCTTCATAGCACCTTTGCAGCACACAATCATCAAGAAGAAATGCAATATAAATTCAAGAGGGGAAAAATACCCCTATACCCTACAACTTGTAGCATTTCAGTAGGTTCTACTAATTTGGAAATGAATTTCAAAAGTCTTAGACTTTCAAATAAAACACCCCAGCAGCAGGTCTGTTATTTTACACATTTACCTTGAAGCCCAAGAGTACGTCACTAAAAAGAGAAGCCTGTGAGAAGCAGATGAATAATAAGTGTAGCTTGGATCAAATGCTCTTCTAATTTATACTAAAATTCAATACAGAAAAGGAAGATAACAGCCACGACCAGAATTGCTAATTTGTGGCTCACTGTCAGGCTTTAGTTTCATATCCAAACATTTAAATAATAACTAGATACCACAAAGTCCCCCCAAATATGACATTTTCTTTAGATTCCAGAACCTGTCAACCACAGACATTTTGACAGTGGCAAGGCAGCTCCTTTCTTGCTCATTCCCAGAAGGCTGCAGCTGCTCCTATGCTTTTATCTGAAGCATGCAGAGCCTGGGAGGGCTCACTGGTAACAAACACTGATCTGACAATGTCATCAAAGACCTCCCTTATTTGTTAATTTTTGCACTGAATAATTTAGTTCATGGTCACCTAGGGCAGCTTATTATGAGCTGGAAAGTAATTTTCAAACATGTAAGCGACTTCTACACAAAAATCAACCACAGAGTGCAATCCACATCTAAAGCATTTTAAGAGAGAACTGCATGCTGTTCATGGATGTAATCCTTTCTTTAGCCATTGCTTCAGGATGCAGAGAAGGGACTAGTTATCCTCAAAAATTACTTCGAAACTAGAACATCTGGGCCTTGCATGAATGGTTTAGCTGGCTGTTGTTCTAGAACTTAATTAGTTCTAGAATTAAGTTTAAGGTGCATGTTTATAAGATTCTTCTAGTTCATCCCACAGTGGATTTAAAAGAACACTGAATCAAATCAGCAAATAATAGAAACAAGCTTTAACTGAGGAATAAAGTTATACCAGTAACCACATCAACCAGTGGATTAACGTGCTGTGCAAGGGATCAGCCTTCAATATTGGCTACATTCAGGCTAAGAACTGTAATGTAATTTTCTGTCTTGTTGGGATAGCATGGTAGCTTACTTCTGGGCTTGGTGAGGCTTTCTGTGAAATCAGCAGGTGTTGCGAGACGATGTCTGTCTCCGCTATTAGGTTTTGAGCGGAGAAGGAAGGCAGAGTGTAAGCAAAGGAGAAACTATCAGAGCTGGGGGAAATGGGAGGTAACCCTGAGCTGGAGGTGAAGGCCACAGATAGACTCAAGCCCCAGTCTCACAGACTCCTGTAACAAATGCTAAATTTAAGTGCAAATACTCACACTAATTTTAACAGATATTAGATATGAAAAATAATTAGTTAATTAAAAGTAAGCACATGGGTCAAAACTAGAAACCAAACTATGCCTTGGAGACCTTTCAGCCTTTCTTACATGGCCTGTCCATGGCCATGGCTGAAGCCAAGGGGATGGCTTTAGTTTTCCATATGTTTGTCTGGGAAGAGCCACGCCATCCCATCAGCACCAGTCCGCAAGTACTTCTGTCAACTGCTGTAACTGGGTAATCCCACCTGAGTTTTGTACCCAGGCCTTCTCCCTGAGCACCTGTGATGGTTCTGATAAAATGACCGTAAAAAATGGCTCCTCAAACTCAAGAATCCTGAATTATTTTGTCGGAAGGTAAACACCACACTGAGCAAAGGTTAAATAAAAGACTATATATAGTAAATATAAAGTATAGAAAGTATTTTTTTACCTTGACTTTTCCTTCAAAATCTTTCAAGAATTTCCCTCAACTCTATCTCTGGAACATCCTGCGTTTCTGAATCTCTTCCCGTGCTGTTCCTCTAACAATGGCCCCCTCCTCTTACTCAGCAATCACATGCTTTGATAAGTGAGTGTCTTTCCATCTCTCTCTTCTCGGTTTTGGCAAAACTCATTAGCTTCACAAGAGCGAACAAGGTACCATGGTTTGTGGCTATTGTGTTTATGCCTGCTGGACGCCGCTTTTCTAGATCACTGTTTCAGCCCAGATCCCCTAACAATGCGTTTTGAAGCTACCCTACAACAACAGCTGCCTGTTAACACACAGGACCTGCATCATATTCATTAACAAAAACAACCAGCCAACCAAGAAACTATTTGCATAAACTTGTTATGGAGAATAAGGGAATTAAATGCTTAGCTGGATTGAGGCCTCAAAGTGTGGTTCTGATTATGAATTTACACTCGTATGAATCAGAAATAACTCTGCCAACATCAACTGAATGACACTGCAGTAAAACCAACAAAAGCAAAACCAGAATTAATCTCAAGGCAGGTTCTGATTTTTGTTTACTTATTTAATTTTTAATTAGAAGGAATCTGGAAATGAAAAATATATAACAATTGCACAACTTCTTCCATTTCAGAAAAGGAAAAAGGCATATGTGAGTGCAGGTGGAAGAATATGAGGAGGAATATGACATTTATGAGCCACTTTCATAAAAAAGGAGAAAAAGAAAGTTCTTTCAGAAGTAGCGCAGAATCTTAACAAGGAGCAATATAATAATGATACGGGGCTGAAAGAAAATAACAAATGACAGAGTTTTAGTAAAAAACCTGAAGATGCTTGTGTACTAACACACTGTAATGACGGTATTAAAAAAGGTGCTGGCTTATGTTGTAGAGACCCATTAAGACAGAATAGAGTACAGCAGTAGTTTGACAATTTAGAGAAAACATTTTAGCAAATGCATTATATTAAGGTCAGAACACTTTGGAGAAACAAGTTAACAAGATTAGAAAGGTCACCACACAACAATGTTTTGAATTCGTAAAGATATTAGAGTAAATCTAATGATGGATTGGATTTTTTCAATTTTTTAAGTCATTTGACAAAATTTCACTTCTATCTTTTACCTCCATGAAGCACAGCCTATACCAAAGAATAGCGGCAGACTGGGGTTTAATGGAAAGAAAGATACTTTATGGAGCTCAGTATGACTCTTGTTCAGATCATCACTATTTTAAAATAATTTACATTCAAGGTAAAATAAAATGACCAGCTTTACATGAGATCATTAGAAGTAACACAAAGAAAGAAAAATAGCTATAGAAAAACACAGCAGCAACATTGCCAGAAAGTAGGCTAAGAAGCTCTTTGAAGAACATAATGTGTATTATATTACATTAAAGATACATGCCAATCAATTACTTCTGTTTTGAGGGCATGTTACCAATTTGGAGGGTCTAAAATTAGAAGTCCTTTTTGTCATGCTGGGTTTTCAAAGAGACTGCTCTATGGGATATAGAGGTGCTCTTAAATCTCAGCAAATAGGAAGCCAAGTTCATAATAAACAATGTGGCTAAAAGCTGGACACGCTACAATTTAAAACAGTAGAGAGAACATTAGTTCTACAACACTGCTAGCTTCACAGTAGTTCAATATAAGAGAATATTCTTAGAAAATCCAAACAAATTAAAGGGACAGATGGTTCATCCTGACTGCAACTAGGTTTACCTTACATGATTTTCAAGAGAAATCACAGTGACCAGCTCAGCTGATCACTCTTCTGTAAGACTTAACCGACTCTTAGGACAACCTTTGTTACTTAATGGATCATTCACTCAGCCACATAAATGCAGTTTGTCTTATGAGGAGACAAACTCTCATGCAGCCAGATTGATATCCAATGTCAACCAGTCAGAGCTTGGTGGTAACAAACTGCTACTAGAATAGTTTGCATTTATTTTC